>NC_056562.1:38380478-38402912 GCF_013358625.1 Macadamia integrifolia | reverse complement strand
ATTTTTTTTTTTTTTTTTGATAGAAGACAATGATACAATCATTATTCGCATTAAATGTAAAAAGAATTTCTTGTTGACAACTTCTAAGGTGTGACCTCCTTTATTTATTTATTTTGTTGGCTAGATAAAAGAAAAACTATGTAATCTTCATATCTTGTTCTTTGTCACATTCTTAAAAAAGGTAAATGTTTTTTATATGAGAGAACGTAGTTATGTATGAGAGCTAATGAGAGTATACAAAGAAGCATCAAGCCATCAACAAAGACATCATTTTACATTTCATGAGGGCATATTGGTCATTTTGTGCCCCATGTGTCGGGGCATTGCAACCACACTCCCCCAAAGAAAACATCAACAGTGGTTTCCACCTTTCATATGAGGTGGGGTGGTCATTCCATCTTCCCATATGTCTTGGTAGAGGGGTCATGCATTCATCCTGTAGTGTATTATATGGTTCTTTTTTTCTCAAAAATTGAAAACATGTTGTAAACTTGTAATTACGGCTGAGGTATCAAGATATTATCGTAATTAGGATGTTCTTTCAAATTTCTAAAGGCCATTGTTAGAGAGAGAGAAAGAAAGACGAAGGTAGAGTGTGGAACAGTGGAGGTGGGTCTATCAAGTACCAAGAAACAGTTCCATAAAAAAAAAAAAGGTGATTTACATCAACCTCCCCTGTCGTTTGCCCAAATTACATGATCCCCCTTGAAAATAAAAAATTTACATTTAAATCCACCCAAACTAACACTGTTTGAGAGGTGTTAGTTTTAGAATACGAAAAGACATAATTACCCCTCCTCTTCGTTTGATCATGGAGATGTCTTTTCCCTGTCCTAGATTCTTCTTGCATGCGTAGCAGAAGCTAAGGAAATTTTCGGAAGGGAAGCGTGAACAAGCCGAGAAAAAATTCTCCTTTCTCGATGCAGAAAACCTAACAACTCCACAACAACTCTCTACAATGCAGTTATCAAAGATATGTGTTGTTTTAGGGTTCGGTCCATGGGAGATTACACAAGTATAATTCTCAGAAAGCTCCATCTCGCTTGCAGAGAGACAACTCGTGAAAACTAGAGGAGTTGCAAAAATTTCAAGGCCTAAATTCACATACTGTTCACTGAACCTGGAGAGAAAAACCCCAACTAAGAATTTTGAGGCTTGATGCCGAAATCTGCAGGGGATTTGGAACTGCTTCTTTAGGAAAAAGTTGGGGTTCCAAGACTAGAGAATGGTTTAATGTCAAGAATTGAAGTTGGGCTCGCCACTGAATCCGTCTCAGAGAACCCCTTTGATGTGAAACCTATAAACGACCTTAGATAACAAGCATGATCGGCCATGAGAACTTGATTACTGGTCATTGATCTGGATCTCTTAAGCATCACTTTCTCTATAAGATTCTCCCAACTTAGATTCTATGAAGGTAAGATATCAACATTTCATATCTTAGATTCTATACAACAAAACTGGGGGAAATTGATTGAGTTCTCCCCAATATTCATGGATGGATGGGATTACAATTACAATTCAGACTCTTACATTTAAACTTCTAAAGAAGATAAATAACGAAAAGAGGAAAAAATCACAGATCCTTCTTCAATCTTATCCATCTCTCTTCTAGCATCTAAGCCAGAGCCATAACATGTATGAGTCGTTGAAGGGTCATCTTCAACGGCAATGACCTTTTTCTTCCTAAAGTGCATCTTCAAGTAGAAGTTCAAGAAAAGCAAGAGAATTGCTCCATTCAATTCTGAAGACCCAAGCCCCATTCCATTACACCTACCGTTCAGAAAATGTAACAATAGAACCCCTACATGCCACACCAAGTTGTCGCCCAACAACACTACCTGACAACTCACCACGAAGGGGAAGCAAGCGCTAGGTAGCCCGATTGCCATCCAGAATCGATACCCATAGACCACCGATTACACTAGAGTGGTCGATGAAGTAGCCAAAACCTTAAACGATTGTGAGAATTCGAGCCAGAGGAAGGACATAAGGATGGGAATCAACTGGTTGAAGAACTGAAAGAATGTGAGTTTACGCCTGAGTATTGTGAAGAATGTGTGACGTAAGTGGAGGAAACAAGAGAGGTAGAAGACGCAAGACAAGAAGAAGAAGAAGAAGAAGAAGAAGAAGAAGAAGAAGAAGGGGTAATTATGTCTTTTCATATTCTGAAACTAACACCTCTCAAACGGTGTTAGTTTGGGTGGGTTTAAATGTAATTTTTATATTTTTAGGAGGGATTATGTAATTTGGGCAAACGACAGGGGAGGTTAATGTAAATCACCAAAAAAAAAAAAGTACCAAGAAACAGGGCATATGATCATATGACCGTTCACCAACGAATTCTTCTCATCCAAACATAATAAAAAACGAGAGTCTACTTCCTCCACATTCTACACAAAGTGATTCTCTCCTCACTTTTCTTCCTTGCTTTTTCTCCAAGCCCCCTTAATTTTACTCTTCCTGTTACAGTTTTGGCGGTTTTGAGGTTTGTTCCTCTCTCTGGGTGTGGCTTCCTCCTCTCCCCCTTGCTTTTACTTCACAATATACTATAGTCACTTTTCTGAGTTTCGCTTTCTTCTGCCATTGTGAGCAAGTCATTGAAGTTCTAAATCCTGCCATGAGAGTTAGTGAACTTGATGGGGTCTTTAAGTGTGAAGGGTTCTTTTTTTTTTGTAAAGTTATCTATCTTTATCAGGATTCTTCTTCTTCTTCTTCTCTCTACAGGTTTGGTGTTGGTTTGTATGTTCTCACAAGTTCAGAGATTTGATAACTAGTTTTCTGCATGTTGGTTACAGTTGGAATTGGGTCTTGCAAGCAAGAAAGAGGCTACTAAAAAATTAAGAAGTTGAACCCTCAATTTTCCTTCTCAGGTTCCTTGACTTCCTTCCTATTTTTACTGATCTCCATTGGGTTATCATTAGTAAATGCTTTTGTTTCTGTTTTAGGGTTGGGTTGACCCCTGTTAGCAAAAACGAGAACGGCAAAAAAACATAAACGGATGGTACAGGTTTTAAACAGTAAAATTTTTTGAACAATACGGTCAAATAAAAGTTCAAAAAATAGAGAATGGAAAAAAAAAACGAAAAGCAAACGATACGGGGTTTTAAACGTGTAGATTTTAAACAAACGGGACCAAAAAAAGGGTACAATACTCATATAAATTAAGGAATTATTACATGAATACTTGCATCAAATGTTCAAAATAACTACAGTATCCAACACTAATACATAAATATATATATATCTCATGTCTCATTATAAGTTTTATGACATATAATTGAATATCATCCACTAACAATTTTAAATTCATACACCACACATGAGTTTTATTGAGCAATGTGGCTTGGCTATGATGTTGTTCATTGTTATCAACATAGTCAACACACTCTTGGAGTAATGTATGTTCAGTTTGAGTTAGGAGTCATCACTTTAGAAATATTTTTCAACAAATGTATCAATTTGTATCTCAATTTCAGGATATATACATTGATATTGAGTTAAAGGTGATATCATGAGAAATATAGAGCATTGAGTTAGCTTCAAGTCAGCGAAAGAATCAAGTGGATCAAAGTTCTGGAGAGAAAGATATGATCAATTAAGTAGACATTATATTCAATAAGTTAACTCTTAAAAAATGCCAAAAAATGGAAACGTGTTTAGAATGGAAATGCTTGCCGTTTGCTATTTTTTTAAGTATCTTTGAGAAGCATACGGGAAAACGTGTTTTAAACGGTAAAAAAGAGAATGTGTTTAAAATGGACGTGTTTTTGCTAATAGTGGGGTTGACCCACTGGAGTACACTTTAGTAATGTATAGAGTGTTTGGGAGGTGTGGAAGAAAGGAAAAGAATGGGCTTTTATTAGTGCATAAATAGAATTGTTGTTTATGAATCTCTTCCTCCTTACTTTTTTCTCTTTTTCAGTAATTTTTTTGCAATTTGTAGGAGGTTGTTCTACTCATTTTTGTAGCATTCCTCTAACCACTAATTGTGCACATATCCTTGGTGGTTATGTTCTAAATTTTTCTTCTGACTTGAATTTTGAACTCCTATGTAGGGGTCTGAAACTAAATGTGTACTGATACTGGTTGAAGTAAGAAGAGAACTCCATCAGGGCATTGAAATGGAAGAAAGGCCATTCCCTACCTGGTCGTGGTCTGTAGAGCAGTGCCTAAAGGAATATTGTGTGAAACTAGACAAGGGTTTGAGTTCCTATAAGGTAGGGAGGCGGTGAGAGAAGTATCATTGGAATGAGCTTCAGAAAGACAAGGGGAAGCCTCTGTTGCAACTTGTCTTGGAATAGTTTGATGACTTTCTTGTGAAGATCCTGCTAGTTGCAGCTTTTATCTCATTTATTATGGCTTAATTTCATGCGCAAGAATCAGGTGAGACAGGCCTGGTGGCCTACGTGGAACCTTTTGTGATCGTCATAATTCTTGTGGTCAATGCCATAGTTGGGGTTTGGCAAGAGACTAATGTTGAGAAGGCACTCGAAGCCCCTAAGGAAATGCAATCTGAGTGTACAAAGGTTATCAGAGACGGATGCTATGTGCCGGATTTACCTGCACAAGAGCTCATCCCAGGGGACATTGTGGAACTGTAGGTTAGAGACAAGGTCCCCGCTAATATGAGAGTTGCAGCACTGAAGACATCTACGTTTTTCCCAGTTGAGCAGAGCTCTTTGACTGGAGAGGCAATGCCTGTGTTCAAAAGTACCAAACCTATGCTCATGGATGATTATGAATTGCAAGCCAAAGACTACAGGATTTTTTCAGGTACCATAGTCGTGAATGGCAGATGCCTTTGTATTGTTGTTAGTACAGGGATATGCACTGAGATTGGTAGGATCCAAACATAGATCCATGAAGCCTCATTAGAAGATAATGATACCCCTCTGAGAGAAGCTAGATGAATTCGGTGGGAGGCTAACAACAGCAATTGGGCTTGTTTGCCTCATTGTATGGGTGATCAACTACAGAATTTTCCTCTCGTGTGAAGTTGTGGATGGATTGCCCACTAATTTAAGGTTCCCTTTCGAGAAATGCACATGTTATTTCAAGATAGCAATTGTCCTTGCAGTAGCTACCATCCCAGAGGGTCTCCCTATTGTTATCATGACTTTTCGACATTAGGTACCAGGAAAATGGCCCAAAAGAATGCAATAGTAAGAAAGCTCCCAAGTAAGGAGACATTGGGATGCACAACTGTGATTTGTTCAGATAAGACTAGAACCCTTACAACCAATCAAATGTGTGTGATTGAATTCTTCACTTTGGGTGGAAAGACCACAGCCTCTCGATTGGCTGCATTGTGGACTGGGATTGCTACAATTGGGATGCAAACTTGTGAGCAATGGTAGAAATCTGTGCTGTCTGCAATGATTCTGGGATATTCTGTAGTGGTCACCTCTTCCGAGCTACAAGTTTGCCTATTGAAGATGCTCACAAGGTTTTGGTTGAAAAGATGGGGGTTCTAAACACCAAGGCAAGAAATAGAATCCATTGCACATAATTTGCTGTTGACTTTATAATTGACCATGACACAGTTAAATTAAGTGAGCAAACTTGTCACACCCTGCCTCCTCTAGGCCAAGGTATGCAGCACTGGATACCTATTTCTAGTTAGCCTACAGTACCCCAATCTGTAAATGCCCCAAAATCAGAACCAAAATCAGAACTAAAATCAAAGTACCCATATAAGATTTGTAAACTTTACTCTACTACTGGTGATTCACTGAATGATAATTACCATACACTAAAATTCATTTGAATTCCGATCCGAGGTATTACAAGATTATAAATAATACATAAGGATAAATAGCTGAAAATGAAGAAGTGATGTCCCTCAACACGGTGTCCCACATACACAAGACTTACCATTGCCACCGAAGTCCCAAGCCTGCCTCTGCACTGGTTCCACCATCTAAAAAGAGTGCAACAAATGGGGTGAGCTTCTACGAAGCCCAATGAAGGGTAACATACACACAAGCAATCATAACAATCCAAGAAAATACAATAATATAAATATCCATGCCCAACCACGTCAATATGAATGCAATGACAGGATCCAATTATTTTCAAACAATTATAAGCAACAATTTCTGAGTCCAAAGGGGTATAAGTGCTACTGCAACATAGGTGGTATCCCCAATCATGAATGTATATTATCAGTCCCCAAGAATACAAGCTAATTGCGAGTCAGGAGCATACCGGTCCCTACATGGTTTCTTCGATACTCGGTAAGTCCTTATTAATAATCCCCCATAATACCACTACATCGAATCCAACATCGCATGTAGGGTATACCCACCACTGAATCTAACATCACGTGTGGGTTTGTCATGACGCTGACATCTAAGCACCTCAGTCATTGAAAATCATCCCCAGTCACGGACCATCCGATGAAAGGATTAGTCAATACGTAAACCCCTATTGACAAGGGTTGTAGCACCAGGGTGGTTATTCTAGCCTAATGCATTCTAATATGCCATAACACATTTCAATCACACTCACACACACACACACTCACCTTGAGCATGTAGTGCCACCGGCACCAATCGTTGGCCACCCTGCACCCCAGTCACACACACTCATCCTGAGCATGTAGTGTCGTCGACACCAACCGTTGGCCACCCTGCACCCCAATCACACACACACACACACACACACATGCACACACGCTCACCCTGAGCATGCAGTGCCACCAGCACCAACCGTTGGCCACCCTACACCCCAGTCACACACACACACACATACTCAGCCTGAGCATGCAGTGCCGTCGGCACCAACCGTTGGCCACCCTACACCCCAGTCACACACACACACACATACTCACCCTGAGCATGCAGTGCTGTCGGCACCAATCGTTGGCCATCCTGCACCCCAGTCACACACACACACACAAGCACACACACTCACCCTGAGCATGCAGTGCCACCGGAACCAACCGTTGGCCACCCTGCACCCCAGTCACACACACACACACACATACACATGCACAACCATAATCTACATTCTCATGCA
Organism: Macadamia integrifolia; assembly: GCF_013358625.1. Taxonomy (NCBI): domain Eukaryota; kingdom Viridiplantae; phylum Streptophyta; class Magnoliopsida; order Proteales; family Proteaceae; genus Macadamia; species Macadamia integrifolia. Next base: position 38,395,889 of record NC_056562.1, on the reverse strand, counting down.
CATCAACATTTTTCACAAGAAGTAAGGTAATAATATGCAAAATGATATAATTCATCAACATATGCATTATGATACAATCAATTAATGAAAACACACAAAATTCCCTCACCTCAAGTCCTAGGTGATGATGGACAGCCGATGGCCTTGCGTCGCATTATCTTATCATTTATTGGTTCTACTCCTAGGATACATAAGATTTTTAAGAGAATAAATCATTCATAGAGAAATGAGACTCTAGACACACGTTTTAGCTTCATTCCCTATTTCTCTTTTCCTTGAAATCATTCTCAACTTAGGGTTTTATGACCATAAGAGCTAATTTATATGTGGAGGATGTTCACCCACCTCAATTAGCTTAGATTAAGTGTAATTAATGGTATAATTAAGATAGGTTTACACAATGCATCCAAATTCCCCAAAGTTCTAGTCGCGACTAAGCTAAATTCGGGGATTTCGATTGAGGGTGTATATGGTGACCACCAATGGCTTATGTGGTCACCCCAATCCACTATACATGTATTTAATTTCATTTTTTCCAACCCAATTTTAGGTTTGAATGGTGGCGTATAGAGGGTTTGGGAAAAACCCAAATTGGGGATTACTAGGGAGGGTTCATGGACTCAAATTGATCCATCAATCTTGCTAGGATAAGTCTCCTATACTAAACCTGTAATACCCTGCTTCTTAAGCCACTACAATTGGGATGGCTCCGTATGAGGCGTTATATGGCAAAAAGTGCAGAACTCCTCTGTATTGGGATGAGGTAGGTGAACGTCGAATGTTAGGACCTGAGATGATACAAATGACTTGTGACAAAGTCGACGTTATTAGAGAACGGATTAAAGCAGCTCAGTCCCGTCAAAAGAGCTATGCGGACATCCGCAGGAAAGATATTGAATTTCAGCTAGGAGAAAAGGTATTTCTCAAGATCTCTCCTACTAAAGGGTTGCAAAGGTTTCACAGAAAGGGGAAGTTGAGCCCAAGATACATTAGACCATTTGAGATCTTATCCCGGGTTGGCTCAGTAGCCTACATGCTTGCTCTGCCACCTTCACTTGGGGATGTTCACAATGTATTCCATGTGTCCATGCTGAAGAGATACGTGCATGATCCATCTCATGTACTACCCGTGGAACCAGAGTACCTAGAAGTTGATATGACCTATACAGAACAGTCAGCTGAAATTTTGGACCGGAAGGTGAAAACCCTTCGTAACCGCTCCATTTCCTATGTAAAGGTGCGATGGGTTGATCATTCACTTGAAGAAGTATCTTGGGAGGTAGAGGATGAAATGCAAGCCAAGTACCCTCATCTTTTTATCAACCAGGTACGCAATTTCGAGGAGAAATTTTTCAGAAGGGGGGGTAATGTAATACCCTACTTCTTAAGCCCGATCTGATTTTGCGGTTGAATCGGTTTAACCGTGCAGGAACCGAACCAGAGGGAGTTAGAGCGGGTTCCTTATGGGCTATGATGGCAAGGGTGACCTTAAACACCGGCTGGCCAAGTCCGAGCCAGTGCCAGAAGAGACGGGAGTGCCCAAGCCGTGTACATGCACCTACTATAAGGCCATGTACGGATAAAGCATGTATTATAGCCGTATTTTAAGGTATATACGTATGCTACATCGTATGCCAGGGGTGGGGTTCGTGCTGAGGCCCGAACCCTGTCAAAATCCCAAGTTTTGGCCCTCAGGTGGGCAGACAGGTGGGTGCACCCACCCACCTGAGTGACCCATCCATGTGCACTGTTCACTTATTTAGGAATTATATATATAGCTTTATGATTTTCTTTTCTTTCCATTTATGACACCCGTACGTTGGTGAGGATAGTAAAGAGGAGAGAGAAAAGAAAGGGAAGAAGAAGGGAAGAGAAGGAAGAGGAAGAAGAGAAGGATTTCAGCGGCGCCGAAGCTCGATCTTCCCATTCCGGCGCCGGAAGAGTGATCTTCAACTCTAGATCTACAGTTAGAGGTAAGCAAAGTTGGGTTTTGTGAACATTCACCATACCTATGCTTAAACCCTTGATTCGAGTAGGGTTTCTTAAGATCTTGTAAATCCCATTTGAAATGATGAATCTAAGGTTTAATAGATGATTTATGTGTTGATCTTGAAGGATTTGAAGAGATATTGACAAGGTGGAAGAAGCATTGTGGGTTTGAAGTGATTTGGAGGGTTTGAGGTTGTTCTTGAGCAAAGAAGGTAAGATGGTTTCCCATCCCTTGAATCTAACCTAGATCTAGGTTAGAACCATCCTATAGGACCTTGAAGGTGTGAATAATGGGTTGGGAAAAGCCCCATTTGAATCCCCAAAGAATGGAGGAAGTTGGGAAGAAACAGTGTCTTTTCCGCCAAGACCGGTGGGTGGCACCGGTGGGCCCCTACCCGCCTGTGGCACCCACCTGAGAGGGCAGGGGCCTTCTGGCTCAACCGACGGGTGGAACCGGCGGGCCCAACTGGCGGGTAGGCACCCGCCGGTCCAAACCGGTGGGTAGGACCGGTGGGCCAGACAGCCCACCTGTCTGACCCACCCGTGTGGCCCCGAGGGTGATCCTTATGTCCGATTGGACCCAAATCGGACGTGTGACCTTATTTTGACGTTCTAAACATGATTTTGTCATCGGATTTCATTAATTTTGACCCTAAAATGGTGAAGTACTAACCCTGCTCAATTATGTTAGGTTCACCAAATCCTACCCGATTCGCACCGGATCTCACCCGTACTGAACGAGAATCTTTGTACGCTACAGGTAAGTGGGGAGAGGACGTTTGGCCTTGTTTCAAGGCATTGTTTGGCATTCATTTAATTATATATAGTCTAGTCATGTCATCATGAATATGCTATGTAGATTAGTCATTCCTCACATTGTTATGCATATGTGCTATGTTTACTTTCTAAATGTCAATTGAATGAGATGTTTATATGTTGAATGTTGACATCATGATGCATGATGCATTGATAGACTATATGCCGTAGTCGGCTTGAAAACGAATGCATTGGTGGCCCGTGGAATGGGACACGGAGGCACTATGCAATCGTACTATTGTCATATAGGAGCATGCGGTATTAGGATTTTTACCATCTCGTGCTATGACCCTTCCCAACAGGGGTTAAGGTGTTGGGTTATCATTTGGGGGGAAGCAATGGTCGCGGTCGTCGGGTCACTGTGGCGGTTAGACATAACGCCCGACAGGTCATGTAGGACAGTCGGCAACCTGGTGGTACATTCAAGAGGGCCAATCGTACTGCTTTTAAATTACTGGAGTCAGCACCTTTATTTTCAGTCATTTACATTTCTGTTGAGAGCCAGTGGACGGCATTGTCTTTACTTTTCCGAGTACTCACGGTGGGCCTTCTCCGACATCCCTATGGGCGTATCGCAGGAGGGAGTTCGCGGCTCGTACCCGGAGTATACGTGCACTGTGGCTGTAGTAGCACTAAAACCAAGGACTTAGTAATGTTGCTTAGGTGGATGTGATTTAAAATGTATAGCATGACATGTAGTGCATATGATTGTGTTTTGATGTGTGGACTGCTGTGTGGTCCATCTTACCACTTACTGAGCTAGTGAGCTCATCCCACGTGTACACCCCTTTTTAGATGATTTTACAGGTCATACATCTGAGGAGCATGGGGTGGGTCCCACAGTCGAGTTTTCTGATGAGGACTGGTGGACCCCTGAGGAGTTAGAGCACGACACTGACTGCCCGTGCGAGAGTTGTGCTGCGGGACAGCAGTTCTGAGGCCGAGCTGAGCTCCACTCTTGAGGCAGTGCTGAGCTCCACTTCTGAGGCCGAGCTGAGCTCTAGCCTTGATACCGAGCCGAGCTGTGTACTCTGATTGTTTTGGTGTATTTCCTTATGTACTTGATATTTGAATTTTATTCTTTTTGTGTAAATATCATGCCTTCGGGCCCACATGTATATAATTATTGTATCACAATCCGAGTATCAAGTATTATGGGATTATTCACAGGTAAAACTTAGTCTTCCGCTGATCTGATGAGTTTATATTAGTTGTGTGTATGCTGTGGTGGAATATAGTATTCGATGATCCTGGCAGGTTTGGGTTAACCGGTGTTAACCCGGTCACTGGCCCGGTTCTGTGAGAACGGGGTGTGACAAGCTCGGTCATGGAACACTGATGCCTTGCCCCAAGCCAGCTTACACCGAACTCCTGGCGCATTGTTCTTGGCTTTGAGGTGTTCGTCTCAAAGCTAGATCGGACTGCGACATTGGACATCCTCCGTAAGATGTTCTTGGTGAAGAGGCACACCTCGGGGTGGTACTACTTCACCAAGAGGGACAGGGACGTTCCCTACAATCATCAATATGCCCTCTTTGGTGAAGAAGTGGAAGGAGAGGTACTTCTACGTAGCAATGGAGGGGAACCCCTTCAAGAGCAGCTAGGTGAGGCTCACACTCTCAGTGTTGAACCGAGCTCCCAAGCTCTCCCCGATCAACCTCCAAACATATCAAATGTGTTTGGGTGGGGAGGCTGTGGACGTTCGGATGCTACAGGACGAAGACTTCCTTCGAGAGTGGGAGCTGAGTGAAGTCTCTGGTGAGGGTTCAATTGAGTCCTGTTCATACTAATTCAGCTCGGTTCTCTTTCAAATTCAGCTCAGCTTTAATACTAATTTAGGTCGGCTCATCTTTGTTTTACAGTGGTGAATGTAAAGGTTGACAACAAAGCCCTTGTTATGACGATGGTGGAGGCGAGGAAGAAGGAAGCGGCCGACCAAGCCTCAAAGAAGACTGTCGACAAGGCAAGGCCATGTCAAGCCCAAACCTTACGCCCCTCCCACTGGTGCGGGTAACAAGGCCTCGCCAATCACTATTGGGGGCAAGCCAGGGAAGGAGATGCCTCCGGTCGTTTCATACTCAGCTCGACATGGGACTCCGGGCTCTCTTAAGGGCAAGGAGCCAGTGGGCTCTGGAGAGATAGTGTCGGGGCAGATTGACACACCAAGCCAGGCTATAGTAGGCCTGGATGGCCAGATGAGGAGGTGTTCGCCCTCAGATGATGCGCATCACGGTAACCCTCCCAAGGTGGCCCAGACGGGGAAGCAGCCTGCGGATCCCTGGGTGGACTCGATGGAGAATGGCACCATGGTGGACTCCATAACTACTCAGGTTTAGTGTCACCGGAGCCGTCCCAAGAGGGACATTGCCCCCGTAAAGAAGTTGTCTGACATTGATTTCACGGATCAGATCTACGTTCGAATAGGCGACGTAAATATTCCCCTCTTCTCATTCTTTCGTGTTCACTTGATATTTCAAGTACTTATTACTCTGTTTGGTCCTTGTAGAGTTTTTCTTTTGAGGTTGAGGCTGCTCAACGATTTGAGAGCATGGCCTTTGGCCGTGCTAAGGCTAACGTCGAGGTGAAGCGTCTCCGTGGGGGATCTCTAGATAGCCACAAGTTAGCTGGAGAATGAGAAGAAAATGGCTTGTTCTGAGGAGCAAAGGGCGAGAGATAGCAAGGAGAGAGCTGGCGAGCTAGAGCGTGAAGTTGCTAAACAACTCAGGACCAACAACAACCTAGTCAAGGAGGACGTGCTCTAGAGCAAGCTAGCTGAGGCTCAAGAGGCAACAGGAAGAAAGAGGTTGAACTTGTAGCTCGGATTGCCGAGCTGGAAAGGAAGCATCAGGCCGAGCTGATGTCAAATGATGAGGATGCTGCTAAGAAGTGGCTGAACTTCAAAGTTGGTTAGAAGTGGTTAATTGACGTCAATGTTGCTTCATTCCAGGTCGGCTCGGAAGATGCCTTTTAGTTTGTCTTGGGCAAGACGCCAAACTATGATCTGTCGGACTATGAGCAGCATGCTCCTGTCCCAGCTCCTTCAGTGTAGCTCGTCGACCAAGTCGAGGTTGGTGAAGAGGTGACTCAAGCCGACCCAAAAGCTATCAAATAACCCTCTTGCTCCTTGAGTTGGTCGCCCAATCTCTACAATCCTGATATTATCTTCTCCATTTCCTTCTCTTTCTCCTTCCTTCGGGAGTGATGTAATTTTCCTCTTTCTTCCCTCCTGTCTTTTTTTTTTTTTAATTAAATGTCTCCTTCGGGAGTAGTGTAATTTTGAGGGTTTTTTCCCTCTTTTATTAATGAAAATTTTTTTTGTTCATTCATTGTGCCTCTCTTCATTCCACTATAAGCGTAGTTCAATTGTCTAATTGAGCTTGGATTTATCTTATGTATCTTATTCTTCTGAAGTGTTATGCCTAGACTTGGATCGTAATAATGCCGCGCTGAAGCTTAGTCTTTGGTAGTGCCGAGCTGAAGCTCGATCTTAATGCCTTAGATGTTAAGGTCTTAAGTGCCAAACTTGGGTTTGGTCTTGGTAGTGCCGAGCTGAAGCTCGGTCTCAATGCTTTAGATGCTAAGGACTTGAGGTGCCAAGCCTGGGTTTAGCCCTTGGTAGTGCCGAGCTGGAGCTCGGTCTTAATGCCTTAGATGCTAAGGTCTTGGGGTGCCAAACTTAGGTTTGGCCTTGGTAGTGCCGAGCTGGAGCTCGGTCTTAGACGTTGCCGAGCTGGAGCTCAGTCTGAATGCCTTAGATGCTAAGGTCTTGAAGTGCCAAACTTGGGTTTGGTCTTAGTAGTGCCGAGTTGAAGCTCGGCCTTAGACGTTGCCGAGCTGAAGCTCAGTCTTAAACGAGCTGGATATTTAAGAGAAGCTTCTTCATTAATTGATATGTGGTATGCACTTGTGACAAATACATTGCTTCGAAATAGAGTCCAATCCGCTCCATGAATGAAATTCAATAATCAAAATATGAAAACTAAGGTGCTGAGAATATAAAATCTATAAGACTAATGCCTGATCGTGCGGGACTTCAATGTGATCTACTGGTAAATTTTTTTGAGATTTTCGACATTCCATGCTCTTAGTATAGTTGTACCCCCTAAGTCTGCAAATGATAAGTACCGGGGCGAACCACTTTAGAGACTATATAAAGGCCTTCCTAGTTCGCGCTTAACTTGCCTTCACTTCTCGGGTCTGCTGCAGCTGCTTTTCTAAGGACCAAGTCATCTACTATGAATCCTCATGGCTGAAATTTCGGTTATGATACTGTCGCACTTTTTGCTTGTAGGTTTTATTTCGCACTAGGGCTTCTTCTCGAACTTCTTCTAAGAAGTCGATGTTTACTTGGAGCCCTGCTTCATTTTGTGATCCTTCAAACGCTGTCGATCTGAACAAAGCTTGGGTCACCTCTACAGGGGTTAGGGCGTCACTCCCATATGCCAATTGGAGCGGTATTTCCTTTGTAGGGATCCGAGCTAAGGTACGATATGCCTAAAGTACACTGAGTAGCTGGTCGGCCCAATTCTTCTTCTCCCGGTCCAACATTTTCTTTATTCCATCTACAAGTATGTGGTTGGCCTTTTCTGCGTAGCTGTTCGACTATGGGTGTGCTACTGCAGTGTTTCAGAAATTAATGTTAAAGTTACTGTAGAAGAGCCTGAATTTCTGATTATCGAATTGTCGCCCATTGTTTTTTGGAACACTATAGCGGTATATAACGTTGTCCCTTACAAACTTTTCTACCGCCTGCTCAATGATCTTTGCTAGGGGACACACTTCCACCCACTTAGTGAAGTAATCAATAGCAACAATCAGGAACTGGACACTGCCCTTGCCTTTCTTGAATTGTCCTAAGATATCTATTCCCCACATCACGAATGGGATCGGGCAGTTTATGGAGCTAAGTTCTGTAGTTGGGACGTGCGGTATTGGGGCATGTACTTGACACTTAAAGCATCGTCGGACGAATTATATCTTGCTGCATTTTTGGCCAGTTGAATCCTTGGCGCAACACCTTGTAGGCCAGTGCCCTTCCTCCCATATGGCCGCTGCAAATTCCTTCATGGACCTCCTGGAGTGTCTCTTCAGGTCGGCTCAGTGGTAGGCACCTCAGCAGCGGCCAAGATATTGCCCTTTTGTATAGCACTCCTCCTTAGAGAGTGTAGTTGGCTGCTCTCCTTTTAACTGCTTTTGCTTCTGTCTAATCCCCTGGGAGATGTTCGTCCTATAAATAGTCTGCAATGAATTCCATCCAGCTCGACTCGGCTGATTGCGAATTGCTACACATCACTTATTGCTTATAAGTAGGTTTTTCTAGTACTTCAAAGTATACCGAGCTTGCGCAGTCACTGAATTCCGCTGTAGCTAGTTTGGAGAGGGCATCTGCCACTGTATTTTCTTCTCGCGGGACTTATACCATTGCAAACGTGCTGAAGCCAGTGATCAGATGATGAGCTTCTTTCAGATATTTGGCCATTCTCTATTCTTTGGCCTCATATTGGCCCTTGACTTGGTTCACAATTAGCTGTGAGTCACTATGTGCGACCGGGTCATCTGCCACAATAGCCTTTGCCAGTTTGATTCCCACTATCAGGGCTTCATATTTTGCTTCATTGTTTATCGCGGGGAAGGCGAATTTGAGGGCATATTGTATCATAAATTCCTCCAAGCTTTGTAGCACTAGTCCCATGTCACACCTTGTTGTGGTGCTGGATCCATCAACAAAGAGTTTCCACTTTCTGTTCGGCTCGGCCTTTGCTGTTGTCTCTTCTTCAATTTGTGTACATTCCACCAAGAAATCAACCAGTGCCTGGCCCTTAATTGCACTTTTTGGTCAAAATTCAATGTTGTGATCACTTAACTCGATAGCCCAGCTCACCATACGTCCTGCTATGCTAGGGCTGTGAAGTGACTTCCTCAGTGGTTGATATGTCAGTATAGCTATGGTGTGTACTTGGAAGTAAGGCCTCAACTTCCTGGTTGCCATGATCAATGCTAATGCAAACTTCTCAATTCTCAGGTACCGTGTTTTTGCATCCAGGAGTACATGACTCACATAGTAGATGGGCTTCTGGGTCTTTCCCTCTTCTCTTATGAGAACTGCGCTAAAGGCTATCGAGGAAGTAGTAAGATAAAGCTACAGCACCTCTCCTGGCTCTGGCCAGCTCAGCAGAGGGGACTTAGTCAGGCAGGCCTTGATTTTTTCAAAGGCCGCTTCGCATTCCTCTGTCTAGCAAAATTGATGGTGTCTTTTTCCTCCTTTCGGTAGCTCAAAGCAGGGAAGACACTTGTCTCCAGCTCAGGACAGGAACCTGTTCAATGCAGCCAGGCACCCTGTCAGCTTCTGAACTTCGCAAATGTTTCTTGGTGGGAAAATTTCTTGAATGGCCTCAATTTTGGAGGGGTTTGCCTCTATTCCTCTTTGCGATACTATGATGCCCAGGAACTTCCTAGAGGTCACTCCAAATGTGCACTTAGTAGGATGTAGCCTCATCTGATTCTGTCGTAAAACATTAAAGGCGTCCTTCAGATCTAGCACATGATTAGTGCCTTTTGCACTCTTGACTAACATGTCATCAATGTAAACTTCTATGTTTCTTTCGATCTGGCTTCGGAATATTGTATTCACCATCCTCTATTAAGTGACTCCTGTATTCTTGAGGACAAAGGGCATTGCGGTGTAGCAATAGTTGTCCTGAGTGGTGAGGAATGCAGTTTTCTCCTTATCTTTCGCCTTCATCTTTATCTGGTTATAACTGGAATATGCATCCATGAAGTCAGCATCTCATGGCCTACAGTCAAGTCTACAAGGGATTCAATCCTAGGAAAATGATAGTAGTCCTTGGGATAGGCTTTATTCAATTCGGTGTAGTCTATACAATTCCTCCACTTCCCGTTGGACTTCGAAACCATGACTACATTGGCTAGCCAGGTCGGATATTTTACTTCCCTCACAAACTTTAAAGCTAGGAGTTTGTCAATCTCTTCATTGATGATGGTGTTTCGCTTAGTCGCGAAGTTCCTACGCTTCTGTTGGACAGGCTTGAAGCTAGGGTTAACATCCAGACTATACTCAACTACAACCCTCTAGATGCCTGGCATATCAGAAGCCTTCCACGCAAAAATATCAGAGTTTTCACTGAGGAAGTTCAAAATTTCATCACGGCATTGGGAGCTCAGCAATGCTCCGAGCTGAACAATCTTTGACAGCTCAACCTCAGTAATTGGGAGAGTGAGCAGCTGTTCAACTAGTTCGGCTTAGTTTTGGAGGCTTTCGTCTCGACAATTGATGATTTCTACCATACATGCTAGGTCAGAGCATGGCTTCTTGACAGACTTTATGAAGTTGGCATAGCACTCTCGGGATTCCTTTTGACTGAACTTGCATTCCCCGACTCCGTTGCTAATGGGGAATTTGACTTTCATGTGCTTAGTGGACACAATCGCCCCAAGGCCATTGAGACCAGGTCGGCCAAGGACTACATTGTAGGGTGAGGCTATCTTGGTGACCAGAAAAGAAATCATGGTAGTAGCCGTTTGAGCTCCCTGTCCAATGGTTATAGACAGGTCAACCACTCCTTCTAGCTCTGTCGGTGTGCCCAAAAATTCGTATAAGGGTCCTGGGGCCGGCTTTAAGGCTCCAGTGCCAATCCCCAGTTTCATGAAGGCTTCGTAGGAAATGAGGTCAACAGAGGCTCCTGTGTCCATTAGGAGTCTGTGAAAGGGGTAGTTGGCCACCACTAATTGAACCACAACTACATCGTTGTGAGGCCAGTTCAACTCTTACAGGTCTCTGTCAGAGAATGTAATAGGTGGATCCGGTCTGGGGCTTTGACGGGTTGTTCCGTGATGCATACGAACCACGAGTGAGCTTTGGCTTTTTTGACTGATTCTGCCATGGGTTCGCCCATGATTATCAGGTTGGTTGGACCCACAGGTTGGTTATCGTAAGTTTCAGCTCGGTCCGTGGTCGGTTCCTTGGGAGGCTTGATCCTATCTTGGCTCGATCTAGCCTCATCTCTCCTAGGCTCGGGCCAGTTTCCACCATACTTCTGCTTCAAATACTTGTTTAGGTACCTCGCCCTAATGAGCTCATCAATTTCCTGTTTCAGAGACTTACAATCTTCAATGTCATGTCCATGGTCTGGGTGGTATCGACAGTACCGGTTGGGGTTCATCTCCTCTGGTTTAGCTGTCATTGGCTTGGGCCAGTGAAAATACTGCTGGTCTTGGATCTCTAAGAGCAAGTTTGTTCACGAATGGTCAAGCTCATATTGGTCGGGTTCAGTTGTGTCAAGCGACCGATCTGTTCTGTTCTTCTTCGGCTCGCTAGAATCATCCCTAGACCTTGGAGGCCTCCTCTTCTCCTTCTCTGATTGGTCACCCTTGTCAGTTATCCCCTGGTGGCTAGGACTTCTTCCATGTTGGCGTATTGATTACACTGTCTTAATAGCTCGGGCATTGTCTCTGGTAAGTTAAGGGCAAGAAATTGGACCAAATTAGGGTGCATTACCCCATTGCACAACATGTTATATGCTACTCCTTCTGGTAGGTTTTTTACCTCTAGCGTAGCCTTGGTGAATCGGGTAAGGAACTCCCTTATAGTCTTCCTTGCTCCTTGCCTTATGTTCATCACGTTTTGTGTTGTTTACTTCTGCTTTATACTAGCTTGGAAACGTGTGAGGAACGCTCTCGTCAGCTCTTCATAACTACAGATGGACTAGGGCCATAGGTTCGACATCCACACCAGCGCGACCCCTTTTAATGAGGCTGCAAAGGCTTGGTAGAGAATTGCGTTTGACCTTCCATGGACTGTCATGGTTGAACTGTAGTATAGGAGATGATCATAGGGATCTGTGGTGCCATCATATGCGTTGAAGATAGGTATCACAAAATTTAGGGGCAGCTCAGCATCTATCAGCTCATCGGATAGTGCATTATGAGCCGGTGTTACTGTTATGTCAGACGGGTGCCTTTGCCTCTGCATTCCTTCTACCCTCTCATTAAGATGCTAGATGCGGCTCTCCAGGTCATCCCTTCTTTCCTCGGCTCGGCGATCCGAGGAGCGACGTTCCCTTTCAGCTCTTCTGGGGCTTCTTCCTCAGTCTTAGAGCCTGCTAGACCGATCCTGACCTTGCTGTTGTGCACCTCTGGCCGGCCTAGGAGGCGAGGCTTGGTGACCTCCATGGGGTGGTGCTTCCCGAGCTATCCTCTGTGAGGAGTTCTCGCGTTCCTCTCCACACGGACACGCGCCTCTAATTAGCCTTTGCAGAGAGCACTGGCATCCCCTACCCTGGGTGGGGATCTATGGGCACCACGTGTCTCAGGACTCCGATTATGTGCGGAACAATGAGCCCTCCCATTCTGGTCAGAAAGGGGCCCTTGTTGGCGTCTCTCGGTGGGAGATCGGGGTGGCACCGAGCGAACTGTGCGTGATGTTTTGACCGATCCCCCCCTGGCTGTTGATTGGGGTGTGACACTGTTGTCAGGTGATTCTTCTCGGGGTCGCCTGTCCGGAGCTAACCTAGGCAGCTAAGCTGAGCCAGTGCGGGGCATAGGGAGAGCTGAGCCAAACTAACGTATGAAGTCCCATACCAGAGTGTTTGTTGCTAACACCTGTAGCTGCAGGCTCTGCATCTGTTCTTCCATATTTAGTTAAGTCACTCGGGATGATGGGCCTTGGCGAGATTGCTGAGGGTTTTGCTCATATTGATCTCCCTCTCCTGGGGTAACATCCTTGTCCGGCTAGGCTTGCTGGGGTCTTTGTGGAGGGTTCTCCGCAGGGACATTCTCCTAATCTGCCATTAGAGGTGGATGAAGATGTTCAAGTGGTAAATCGCGAGAGGATCTTATTCACGTTGTTGTAGAGGAAATGACCTTCTCACTCCATAATTGCATTGGCTCAAGGTAGCTTTTTGTAACAGCTTCCCACAGATGGCGCCAATCTGATGCGGTAAAAATTGACCAACCGATCTTCTTTACAGCTCCTGATGCTCCAGCTATCTGCATAGAAAAGAAAACAGGGGAAAGCCGGGTTGACCCAACAGGGGACTCTCCGTTGCCTAAGTCAGATCTTTCCACAGAAGATACTCAATAAAGTTTTCAGTCAAAAGAAGTGATCGATCCCCACAATGGAGGCTTACCTTGGTATTTATAGGCTACTGATGGAGTGGAGAAAGGGGGAAGTCCATGGAGAGTCCTACTGGGCGGAGTCCTTGAGAGGAACGACTCTTTGATGCTAAGAATATTCCAGATCCTAGGGTATACTAGGAGAATATTCCCCTCTTATCTCGGAAGTACAAGTCGTGGGAGGGGTGGATGCCTCTGATGGCGTGTAGTGGATAGAGTCTCGTCCTTGTGATCAGGGATTAAATTCCTTGAATGTAGGAGTGGATGAGAGCACGTTTTTGGGAGCCCTGCCTGATGATGCCAGGCCAAGGTGGTAGCTCGGGCTGATGGGGGCCGAGGTGGCAGCTTGGCCTGATGAGATGCTGAGGTGACAGCTCGGCCTGATGAAGGACCAAGGTGGTAGCTCCGCCTGATGAGATGCTGAAGTGGCAATGCAGCATTCGAACGCTCTTTGGTTGTGCCATGGTCAAAGAGATTTACCCTTATCAGTAAAGAAGGATTTTGATTTCAATATTTAGTTCAGTCATCTGATTTTTTGTAAAGTAAACATCAACTAGGAAATTGGAAATTGAAAACCTTTGTAGGTTCTGGTTTATGCCCTACATATCCAGTTTTTTAAAACTAGTACCAATACTAATAACCATCTTAATTTTTCTTATAGATGGGAGAGCTCAAAAAACTGGTTGAAGAGGGAAAAATAAAGTACATAGGATTATTTGAGGCTTCTGCTTCCACAATTAGGAGAGCACATGTTGTTCATCCTATAACAGCAATGCAATTGGAATGGTCATTATGGTCAAGGGATGCAGAGGAAGATATAATTCCCACTTGCCAGTAATTTATTTGTTGGGAATCTATTTATATTTTGAAACTTTTATCTGATCAACTTTCTTCAATTACTCAGGGAACTTGGAATTGGGATTGTCCCATACAACCCTCTAGGAAGAGGTTTCCTTGCACATGGTCCTAAGATTCTTGAAAGCTTCAGATAATGACTTCCGAAAGGTTTGTATTTCTTTATTTTTAGGGTTTTCTTTTTCGTCACTATGTCTGGTGAAGTATAACGCTTCATTATTTGCCATATGACAATACATGGTTAGTCCATGTGATAGAAGACCCCACATACATCTCAATGGCTTAATTTTAGTCCAAAGTAAGCAACGAAAGTTGATCAAACTCTGATTCAAAGTTTTAGTAAAATTACCTAAATGTCATCAAATGAGGATGAATAAAAAACACAAATTGCCATCTTTTGTAATTTTAGCTATTCTTTCTATTCATTTTAAGCTGAAATTGTACCAGGGAGATGCTTATTTGGTCCTCTATCACATGGACTAACCCATGAATTACCAAGTGGCAAATAATAAAACGTTATACTTCATTAGGCAAGAGGACCCTCTTCTTATGATGTACCAGCAATTCAAATAACTAGGCATAACTATACTTTGCCTTTTGTTGTAGTTATATCCGAGGTTTCAACCTCAGAATATTGAACATAACAAACGTATATTTGAGTGAGTAAATGAATTTGCTACCCAGAAGGGGTGTACTCCTGCTCAGCTTGCATTGGCATGGGTTCACCACCAAGGAAGCGACGTCTGTCCTATACCGGGGGCGACCAAGATTGAAAACCTTACTCAGAACATTGGTGCCTTGTCCGTGAAATTAACACCTTAAGAAATGACAGAACTTGATTCTTTAGCTTCATCAATTCCAGCTAAGGGTGACCGATATGCAACCAGAAGATTTACTTGGAAGGAGTCAGAAACCCCAGATCCATCAACATGGAAAGGTGAATGAATTGATGTTGTTTGAGATTCTATATATGTTTCTCCCATGAAGTTTGGAGAGCTTTTAAATTAATGGTTTCCTTCATCAGGAGATCTTGGCTTTCATATTTCATCAGTGAAGATGAGTATGAGGTATTTGATGTTTATAATAAGCCGTATTTTGCTCCTCGCATTGTTTTTAACGAATTGTAAAGCTGACCTTCTAAGAAATGCGTAATCCTTCAATGACTAAATATCAGAGTGAAGCTTTACGTTTTCCCCACTGGATTCAACTATATCTTATTGTAAAGGGCCTCCGGAAGCAGCTAACCTGGGTTCAAATCCTCTTGGCACCACCTTTGTTTCTTCATTGGGATGCCCACCCATAGGGACTATTCCCACTCCAAAAGATGTGGGGACACCATCCACTGATATTTTTGGTGCGTTCAGGCCCCATTCAGCTTCATACTAGGCCCATGCAAGCAATTGTGCCTCCCTATTTAGCGCCAAGCTGGGCTGAGTTTTGGGCTGATTAAGAATTCCAAACTTAATACATTTATGGCAAAAAGATTCCCGACTGAGTGCTGATTCCAATATGCACCCTCTCACATTATGACCACGAGAAGCCACACTAACTCTCTCTCCTGTTCTGACCCATGTGACACCAGGTGGATGATATTGTTCTCTGCACCGCCACTGGTGTGGC
>NC_056562.1:38285988-38380378 GCF_013358625.1 Macadamia integrifolia | reverse complement strand
TTGTGTATTGAAGACAAGTAAAAGAGAAAGGAGACAAGAGAAGAAAAATGAGAATTGTGGTTCCCAAGTGCTTATTTACACTTGAAAGCTCAAATTCTCTAGCCAGAAGTGAAGCGGTGAAGTTGATAGTTCCAGTAAGTAGTGGGACATTTCAAGGACATCTCAGGGTACTAGACTTGATTCAGAAAAGGGTTGGAAGATTTCTGACATTGATAGTTCTAGTGAGTAGTGGGACATATCAGTTGTGTTTCTATTGTATGCTAGGTATAGGGAGTAAATATTGTTGACCAGTGCTAGCTTGTGCATGACTGTAGGGCATTGTTATAAGTACAATTTCATTATCTGAAAGGGGTGTTCAGTGGATGCAGGACACTGGGAGTGGGTTCTATTTGCAATATTGACACTATTGTGCCTTCTCAGTTCTATGTTGGAAAAATTTGGGTGTAGGTGCGGCTAAATAGCATATTGAATAAATACGAAGGCTTTATAGACAATAGTCCGAGGACGTAGACATATTGCTGAGCCTCGTAAATGTTATACCCATGCCCTAATCCAATCAAATTTGAACTTTTGATAATAGGTGATGCACCAGAGAGTGTCAACACCGGTGACCTATGGATTAATAGCTACAATATTTATATACAATATTTCCAGGACGTAGGCATATTGTTGAGCATCGTAAATGTTAAACCCATGCCCTAATCCAATCAAATTTGAACTTTTGATAATAGGTAATGCATTAGAGAGTGTCAACATTAATGACCTATGGATTAATAGCAACAACCATTATAAACAATATTCCAAGGACGTAGGCATATTGCTGAGCCTCATAAGTGTCAAACCTGTGCACTAATCCAATCAAATTTGAATTTTTGATAATAGGTGATGCACCAGAGACTATCAACACTGGTGACCTATGGATTAATAGCAACAATTTACTGCATGGAGGGAAGGAACAATCCCTCGTGCCAATGACCAATAGTGCCGATCAAATTGTTGGAGATTCAGACCTCCTTAACCTTGGTGGTAAGTGCTAAGTACTCTTTCACTTCACCTCCTTTGCATGGTAGAATCGCCACCAAATGACCATGCACAGATCCCTAGGGAACTACCCTAGGTATTGGAAAAAAGGGTTGGATACCAATTAAGTGCAACATCAGGACTGTCCATTGGTATGGATAGTGAGCTACCGATGATCATCAATGGGTGGGTCTTACTGTGCGGAATTGGATTCTTTACCTGTGGGACTTGCTATACGTGTAATGGCGTACTCTACCATTGTCCCCACACTATCTGGGACCTACCCACTTCACTTACACACCTTGTGAGTCCAAGGTGGTGGATCTCCATGGTTTAACAACCGGGATGAGTCACTTGGGCAAGGCTCACTGGGCAGGAAACACAGGCCCTGGTGAGCCTTGACTATAAGAACAAATGATGAGCCTTAGAGCTCATTCTATCACCTGAAAATGTGGGAGAGGGAGAAAAAGGAGAAGAAGGAGGAGAAGGAGGAAGGAAGAGAAGCCCCCGGCTACACCCCCTTGTTGTTGGTGCTTTCAAAGGTATCTTCCCTAACCTCTTTTCCTCTTTCCTTTTGGGTTTGGGTAGGTAAGAATTGGGATTTTCTAAGTTGGAGTGGTGCACCTCGATCCCGGTGAATTTAGTTGGTTGGGATAGTGCACACTACATCCCCTAGTGTAATTCTCAAGCTTTCAGATTATTTTGCTCAAAATGTGGGTTTAGGGTTTTGGTTAAAGAATCGACGTGACTCCCGATTGTCCCAGTGGAAACATGATCAACCAGACTTTAAATGAATGGTGGGAAGACTCTCTATAAACCCCATGGAATAAAATATGAAAATTGGACCTGAGGTGGTCAAGCCACAAATTGTACAACACTTTCGGGTTGCCACTGGCTAATGGCCACTGGTAGATCCACTGCAAACTGATGACCATCAACAGATGGATTGATTGATGAAAATCAGGCTTTTTCCATGTCATCGGTTGATACCCATCGGATGGACAGACATCCACTAGTGACCAACAACCGGTGGAGTCTAAGACTATTTCAACTTCTGTCCATCTCATTGGTAGGGCCCACAAGTAGGATAGACACCTACCAATAGACTATACTGAACTATCAAATTAGAAAATTTTGGGTATTTTGAGATACACTCTAGGGGATCCTCTTAGACATATTTTAACGCTCGTTTACCTTTCTCACTAGGACAAAGACAATCACTTTTAGTGAGGCCTAGCAGGGTACGTTCGGGTATCTTTTCTTGGGAAATACTCACCCAGTCAGCAGACAAGTTGAGTGGTGGTCAAGTTTCTTTTAGAGTGTCTTAAGCTATAAACCTAATGTGTGCCATTGCAAGCATGTGTTTTAATTTTTAATACCTTGTATGCTCTATTTGAATTGTATAAAATGTTTACTTATATAAATTGTTGTTATTGATGACTATGTATACATTGAATCCAATGTGGCCGAGGGGAATTTTGGTATTGTGATCTCCACAATGTTGGTTGCATCATGCATTGTTTATGCATTGGAGCTAGACTTTGAAATGGTAAGTGCTGGCCGATGGTAATTCTGTTATCGTGTATCCCATACTAACTGTATGGGTACTAGAGCTAGGCTTGGACATAGAATGTAGTGTGGCCAATGGTGATTCTAGTACTATATTTCCATACTAATTGTATCATTATGAAATGCATATATACTATATTGATTAGGAGTAACTACCCTATGCTACGACCCCTTGCCAATAGGGTTGAGGTGTTAGATAACCCACTGTAGTAGGTTCGATGAGATTTTCAGGATGCCACTTTTGTGATACAATGTGATTGTTGTCGAAGGAGGAGAATAGCCAAATGTGGCCAATGATAATTCCGATATCGTGGCTACCAAGATGGGGTTATCAGGTTCAGGGGTTTCCTTGGTGAGAGATGGTGCATTACGAGACCAAAAGGCTCCGAACAACAATTGGGGTTTGTATCCCTGGGTGACCGATGTGCAATTTTTGGGACCAGGGATACTGCCTAATGTGTTTCAGTAGCATAAACCCGACTTATTCTATGCTAGCTGGTTAATAAAATAAATTATATCATCTCACATCAATGGCGAACCCCATCCCTCACTGAGATAGTTGGAGCTTATATGCGTGTTGCTTTTTAGATGATGATGCATGTACTATTGCACCAATGAGCAGTGATACCTCTTTGGCTATGGCAAAATGTGGTGGGGACTGGTGGATGCTAGAACCCGAGGAGTAGGATAGGGACTATTCCTACGACAATTGTGCTTGCAGTGTACCGTGATTGAGGATCTTGCTGATGTCTTCCCTTCTTATATACTTTTGGGTGTTAAAATTTTTGGATATTATATTGTATGTCTTGGCCCTTAAATTGGAGATAATTTTTTGTTATTAGAATATAACTAACGCTTAGATTCTCCCTCGTTCTTATAATCTATATATATTATACTATTTTTCTACATTCTAACTTTATAATTGATTTTGGTTGTGGATTGTGAGATAAAGTATCACGTTAGAGATCTTGGTAGTGTCGTAGGATAGTGGTAAGCATCCTAGTCACATGTCCAACAACTAAGTGGAGGTGGGGTGTGACAATAAAAATCACTTTGTTGTGGGTGTGCTTATTTTTGTATATCTTGTACTAGTACTTACAATGTTTTTGTTGTAGAAAAGATGTGTACACAATTGTGTGTCTGTGTTCCAACTGTGTTCACTTCAATGCATGGAAAAAGAAATTTGGTTCACTATCTCACCCCTTCTCATTGATTTCCATAGATCAACACTAATTGTATTGGTAATTGAAGTCAGGCAGAATGAGTGAAGAGAGAAATTCTAGGGTTTCGACCGCTAGGGAAATTGAAGTGTTTGGACATTATAAGAGGAGTCTTAAGGCTAATGGAGGGCTGGATGATTGGGTAGGAGACCCCTTCCTTCTGGAGAAATCGCACTTGATTCGAGTAGGTGGTCTTTTGCTCTAAAAGACCCTGCGGCTGAGGTGATGCACGAAGAGGTTGCAATAGGGTTGCAAGAAGCACCTCAAGAAGTACCAGTCCGAGTTGGGATTTTAACGAGTATTAAAATACCATAGTTGGCTTATGTAAGACGGATGGAACGACATAAATTTGCTCTCCTTGGTAGAGTTAACTTCATCAAACCACAATGGACTCCATCCATGCAATGGTGAAGTCTTCTTGGGCTGGTAGTCTAGTTGAAGTTCATAGGTAACGGTTTTGTTTTGTTCCGTTTTCAATCGGAAGGAGATATGATGTCTGTTTGGAAGAGAGGACCAACTAGTCGGACAACTTCTGTGGTTTCAAAGCTGGAGATCTGAATTCAGAGTTGATGACGAAGAGATAACTCACAGGCTCACCAAGATTTGCTTCCCGAACCTGCCCTAGGAATACTGGGATGAAGAAATTCTTCTTTCTATGGCAAAAGCAGTTGGAAGACCCATAGCTACTAATAGGAGAACTCAGGAATCAACTTATGGACATTTTGAGTGAATGTGTTGATGTTGATGACTCTCAACCCAAAATTGAGGAAATTTTTGTTGAGAGGCAGTACTAAACCTCAAAGGATCTGGTTATGTCGCCGTTATGGGCATCGAGCAGATAGTTGTTGGGAAAATCGAAGGGTTAGTGAATCTGAAACTGTGGTCTATGAAGCTTCTAGGTGACCAAAAGTTCAATGACAATGGTAAGAATGGCGGCCTTGTGTGGCTCCTGCAGCGGAGGTGGGAGGTACTGTTAGAACTCCCTATGGGTTTGAGTTTGAAACCCTATTGAGGAAACCACACAGGAAAAACAAGAACACGAATCTAATAAAATTATGGAGGATCGATTTGTACCTTTCACCTAGTATGCTGAAGATGATTGATGTTGGTCACTCCCACTTTCGCTCTATTGGCTTGGCTATGGATCTTCTACAACCCCTTAAACCTCTTGTGGTTCTCTCACTTTAGTGGTAAAGTGGGGAAGAGTGAATAATGGTTGTAGGGACCCAAAACCTAGTATTTATAATACTGTCCTGCACTCAAAACCCTAAACCACAATGGGTTGAGCCAGCATATCCCTAAACTTGAGAGTGGACCGAACCGGTTCATGCAATTTGACTCTCACCCATTTAATCAACCCGAATAATTAATTTAGCCCATAAATCCAACAATCTCCCACTTGGGCTACATTAATTATAAGGATGTCTTTTAAATTGGTGTGGCCATAGAATCTTATTACATTAACCACTCTTACTGTGATTCAGTTGAAAAATCACTCACATCGAATAACAGCAGAAGATACACCTCAATATACGGCATACAACTTTCTGTTATTACAAACATAAGTAAGTTTCTTAACACGAATCTATGTGGGATACCATCATAGAAATATTGACATATCCTCAAATTACACTGTTGTCATTCTATGTAGGTCCTTAACTGAGATATTAATCTTCACTGTGGCAAATCGCCTTTGATCTGTGGTTAATATCTAACTGTGACCTTCCGCCTATAAACTGTGGCAAATATTGCCTATGAACTGTGACAAATACTGTTTTAAAATGTGGCAAACATTACCTTTTGAACTGTGGCAAAATATTGCCTATAACTAAGACAATTACTGCCTATAAAAACATTATCAAATGAAATCATAAACCAAATATTTCAAGAAATAACTGTGCATAATGTAAATGCTAAAACTTAACCATAATTCATCAAACTGTGCCCCAAAACATACGGGCTAAGGTTCAAAACATAAACAAATACTAAACAAAACCAGAGCTCCCACTAATCAAGCATTTCAAATAACTGTATGTAAAGAAATCCTAACTACTTAATGGGGCCAAATTTTACTTGCTCTCAATTGCTGATGATCATTCTACCTCACCCTTTCTTGGTATCATCCTGCTTATCAGCCCCAGAATTCTTCCTCTTCTCTAACCATTTCTTGAAAATAAAATAGTCTTCACATGTCCTTTCTTATGGCACCAGAAACACTCTACGTTGTTGGTATTCTCTTCATCCTGAGCCTTTTGAGATGTGTCAAGTTCTTGAGAGCTATTAGTCCTGTCATATGGCTTGACGCTTCCTCTGTTGAAATTTTTTTTGTTCCTTCTGCTTGGTCCACCAGAAGATCCCTTGTGGAAAGTTGCATGTGCACTCTCAAACCTAGTTTGTTTCAATTTTTCTTCCTCTTGAGTGCAAATGAAAATGAGCTCATTTAGGCTCCAATCGTCCTTCAGTGCAATGTAGGTAGATTAGATAACCTTATACTGACTAGGGAGGGTATTCAGTGCAATGTGTACAATATATTCTTCATCGATCTGTATTCCAAGATCCTTAAGCTTACCAGCATCAGTAGCTACACCCAAAATGTATTCTCTAACACTCCCACATCCATCATACCTTGTATTCATTAGCCTTGTCATCAATGTGATTTTCTCAGCTTTCTTGTTGTGTTGAAATCTGGCTTAAATAGCATCCAGGAATTCTTTTGCAATGTCTTTTATCTCTATGTTCCCACGTATAATTTCAGGAACTGTCCTTTTTTAAAACCAGTATGCACTTTCTGTTTGCTTTAGTCCATTTCTTAAACTTGGTCCTTTCAGCACTTCTGCTCGAGTCTGTGAGAGGCTTAGGTTTAGGCTCCCTAAGTGCCAAGTCTAAGTCAAGAAGACTTAAATGCAATTCTAATTCCTCCACCCACTTTTGATAGTTGTTACCTGTGAGCATTGGGATGGAAGATACATAACTTGAGGGAATTACCATCTTACTACAGCAGTAACAACAACACAATACATGCCAAATATCAAAATATAAATCATAATATAAAAGCATGTAATACCATCAATATATTTTAAATAAGAGTTACAAATAAAAATGTATCCCTATCCTTTGGGACAGGAATTAGTTGATGGTCTTATATTCTTCTTTTAACTGTGAAAACAACACTAACTTCGGAATTCAATCACCTTTGGATAAAAGAACTCTAAATTTAATGTCCCTTTCTGAAATGTGGATAATTATCCTCAAACCTTGATGACATAACCTTTGGGAAAGTATCACCTTTACTGTTGGGGAAGATACAATCGAACTGAATGTACCACTTTGGTGGGTTTCACTCAGTTCTATCATATCTTTCCCATTGGAGATGTATATCTTTATGTTCAAAACATACATATAAATATGTCACTAGGACAACAATAACCATACAAGAGTCACAACCGCAACTACATTCCTATCCTTTGGGCTAAGGATGCACTGGTCCTCTTGTAAATTCATATTTACTGTGAAAAGAACAATAACTTTTGAAATCCCCTCACCTTTGGGCTTAGGAACCTCTAGATTACTGTCATTTTCTTAACTTTGGTGACATCACCTTTGGGCAAATGTCACCTACATTGCTACCCTGTGGAAAATCATGAAATAATAAGATGTACCACTTTGGTGGATTCCACCTCATCCTTTCATGGTTTCCTAAAAATTACTTTGCAGCTAAGAATGAGCGGAAGCTTACACCCTTTTCCATATTAACATATCTCAATTTAAAAACTTTTCTCAATTTCTTGGTAACCAATAACATATATATTTTTAAAGCATTGATTTATGCCCTTTTGTTTCAATAATTGAAACTAAATACAACATCAAATTTCAAATAAACATGTCATATTAAAAATTAGATCATTAAATGTGGCCCGAAACAAGGAATCCAACGCAAAAAACAGATTTCAATTTGGCCTTAAAACGAACCTTTAAATGAAATTTAAAGTAGTTTAAATAAAAACCCAAAATGAACAAAAACCAAACAAGCCTTTAAGTATTTTATTTATTTATTTTTTTTTTAAAATCAATCCAAACCAACCGGTTCGGGCATATTAGTTCCGGATCAAATTCGGGTCAATTGGTCAACGACCCGATCAACCTTTGACCGAGTCAAATAGTGGTCATGAGTTGACCCACTGTGTCCCGGGTCAAATTGGTAGGGTTTTCAAGTTGAACCAGCGATGACTCGCCATCGTTTTTTTTTTTTTTGAAAATTTTTTCCTCTCTCCTTCGGTAGTCGGTTTTCGACAGCACGTGTCGGCGCTTCCGGAGGTTTCCGGTGACTTGTGACATACCTCTGCTATCGTCTTCTCGTGATCTACAACTTTCGTGAAGAAAGTTTTCCCATACAGGATCTTTAAGTGATGGTAAAATTACGATTTTATGATTTTCATGATTTTTAATCAAATCAGGTTTTAAGTAATAATCAAAATCCTCATATACAAGAAAAATTCAATCGATTCTTGTCCCATATGGTCTGCTCTGATACCACTTGTTAGAACTCCCTATGTGTTTGAGTTTGAAACCCTATTGAGGAAACCACATAGGAAAAACAAGAACACAAATCTAATAAAATTATGGAGGATCGATTTGTACCTTTCACCTAGTATGCTGAAGATGATTGATGTTGGTCACTCCCACTTTCGCTCTCTTGGCTTGGCTTTGGATCTTCTACAACCCCTTAAACCTCCTTGGTTCTCTCACTTTAGTGATAAAGTGGGGAATAGTGAATAATGGTTGTAGGGACCCAAAACCTAGTATTTATAATACTGTCCTGCACTCAAAACCCTAAACCACAATGGGTTGAGCCAACATATCCCTAAACTTGAGAGTGGACCGAACCGGTTCATGCAATTTGACTCTCACCCATTTAATCAAACCGAATAATTAATTTAGCCCATAAATCCAACATGTACTGTTTTAGATGGTGATGGCGTGGTAAATGGTGTCCCATTAGGTAACAGTGATATGAATGCACCATTTTTAGTACCTAATGGGCACCGTATCTCAACTTCTTTATCTCCTAGAGACAATCTAGGAGATGGGGCGGTGCAATGCAATTTGGAAGATTTAGTTACCAATTTAGTGGAGGAAGCAGATATGGATAGAGTTATGGCCCAAATCGTTGAGGTGAGAGAAGACCCAGCGTAACAACAGCTCAGTAGTGAAAATCGGCTAGAAGTTCAGTCCTTGGAATGGGTTGGAACTTGAACCAGGGGCATGAACTCTTAATAAACCCGGTTGAACTAGAATCCCAGTACCTCGTGTCTGGGAGGGGGTTGTATTGAAGTTCTTTTGGAAGAACCAGAGGAGGCAACGAATTCTGGGATTGAATTCCTCTGTGACGCAGTAGGGCATCTGGCACGCATCCAATAGCCAAAAACGCTCAAGCACAAAGTCCAAGGCAGTCGCATGCAGCCTAAGGCCTTTCTAGGCGTTGGATGTGTGCCAGATGCAACGACGATGGTACATTAACAGTCCAGATCAGGTCTTAGTATGAGAACCTGATTTTGGATTCTCGTACAGCTAAGAGGTGGACATGTGTAATCCATTTATTCTCTCTCATAATTTTTTAACCGACTACCTTTTTCTTCCTATTTATCTCTCACCATTATCTCTTCCACCCATGGAACCATACTCTCTTTCTCCTCACGGTTTATTAATTTTTTTTTTCATTTCTTTATTTTTATTTTTTCAATTTAATTATAATTTAATGTTTATTTTTTTAGTCCTACAAAATAGCTTTAGATATTGATCTCAGGCCTCTGATACATACTAACCGGATATCAATAAAAATAAAAAAATAATAAATTATCAATAGAAGAAAATTTTACTCATTCATAGAGGACGGTTCACCCACCATCCTAGGGTTCGTAAGTCCCTATAGGGTTTTAGTATAAATCCAAAATACTATATGAGAGCATGATGTCGATTTAGAGATATGACGCATTGATGGTGGATCGAATTGGATCAGATTAATATTGTATTGGATCAATATTGGTATTATATCGGATAATATTGGATAATTGGAGAGAGAGAGAGAGAGAGAGAGAGAGAGAGAGAGAGAGAGAGAGAGTTTTATATTACTATTGTTTGAATAAGTTAATTAAAGTAAAAAAAAATAGTAATATAAAAAAATTATATGAAATAATATTTAAGTCAAAAGAGAGATAAGGTGGTATAGCATTTAAATCTGAAGAGAAAGAGACACAGGGAGCCAATGACATTGTAGGTAATCCTGGTAATAGTTTTTAGTGGAATACACGTGTCCACCAAAAAAGCATATGAGGACTTGATTCGACCTTTCCATATCGACCAATGTGGAGCAGGGCATCAAGCATTCATTCTAGTTATTTGACATCCAAGTCAAGTTAGAGAGGGATTCCTAAGTCTTTAGCTCAGGGTGCTAACCAGAAGGGAAAAAGACTCTAGGAGGTAGGGGATGTAGGTGGTTTGATTAATCAAACCACTAAGGAGGGTGTAGATGGTCACCGCACCACAGGGGCTTCAAATCAAAATGTTTCCTAATGAAGTTCCTTTCTCCGTACATCAGGGGAATTGACAACGAATGTGCCCTTGCAGCGTTGCACTTGCTAGCTCATTCTTGAAGTCCAAATTTTCTATGTATTGCTGATCCAAAGATAGAGACAAGCCGCTGCCCAAAAAAAGAAAAATAAAAAGAACTCATCATTTCTCTTGGGTTTGATGCAAATTTCTTGTACAGTAGGAGTGAGGCGAAACCAAATCTTTAGTTCTTCTGGAAGGAGAAGGTCATTTCCCACCCTGTGGTTGTGATGGAATTAGAGCAAAATATGTCTTTATTTATGGAGGTAAGTGGGGTGCGTCTAATTTGTTTGGTTATCCTACCAGCTGTTTTCGTGTAGACAAAAGACAACTATGGTGTGATTTGAGTGGTATTTCTGACTCTGGTGTGCCTTGGGTGGTCATAGGTGATTTCAACTCTTATTTGTTTGCTCATGAAAAGCATGGACCAAACAAGTTTAATATTGCATTTTCTAAAGAATTTGTAGTATGGACTCTGATAGTCTATTATTAGTTCCATCGACTGGGAAAAAATTTACTTGGTCAAACAATAGATAAGCGGAAAATATTAAAGCAATTCTTGATCGTAGCTTATGTAATAAAGATTGGTCATAGGTATCCAAGCTGCTCTTAGCGTGTTCTTTCACGTTATATTCAGATCATTCTCCTATAATTTTGGATTGTAAGGAGGTGACCCGCCCGCCTAATATTCCTTTTCAAATGCAGCGATTTTAGACTGACCATACGGATTTTGAGGAAGTGGTTCGTGAGCCAATAGGAGGGACACCTATGTATAGAGTGGTGAGTAATTAAAAAACTTAAGGGTCCTCTTCGATCCTGGGCTAAAGGGTTTTTTCTGCAAGTTGATGCAGAGGTTGAGAGAACTAAAACATCTCTAGAACCGGTGCAACATACTGTAGAGACAGATGGATTTAACGATGATTTATTTGAGCAGTAGTGGGTTGTCCATCATGAGCTGGAGTCACTCCAGGAGAAAATTTTGGGCTGAGTAATACAGAATCAAGTGGTTGAAATACGGAGATCGCTGTACCAATTTTTTCAATAATTCGGCCAATATCAAAAGGGACAGGAATGCTATCTGCAAGATTCAAGAGATGATGGGATTATTCTCTTTGATCCTATAGAAATCAGTCAATGCCTTGCTTCTCATTTTGAGAACTTCCATAAAACCTGGCAATGCAATTAGAACCGATCTGTTTCTCTCCGTAATCTCTGATCTATTGACTATAAAGGATGACACTACGCTCTCTGCGATTCCCTCTTTTGAAGAAATAAGAAAAGCAACTTTTTGTCTTGACCCACCAGCACTCCAAGTCTTGACAGCTACCTGGGTATTTTTTTTTTTTTTAGAGTATGTTTAAAAAGCAATTCAAAACTTTTTTTTTACTAAACGAATTGTTAAGAAGGGGGTAAACTGCAGTTTTCTCAATTTCATTCCCAAAGTTGATAATGTCTGTAAGGTTGGTCACTTTAGTTCCATTTGTTTAGGGAGTTTATTTTTCAAGTTAATTCTTAAAATTTTGGCTACCTGTCTCTCTCCTCTGCTGCCTTGCATAATCTTTGAAGAGCAGGGGGCTTTTCAAAAGGAAAAATTAAATTTTCAAACATTGGTGTGACTTCTGAGTTTACAAATATGATGTCAGCTAAATGTTTTGGAGGTTGTATGGGTCTGAAGTTAGATATCTAGAAGGCTTTTGACACCCTTGAATGTAGTTTCTTATTTGATATTATGAAGAAATTTGGGCTTACACAAACTTGGATTGGTTGGATTGAACATATATTAACCTTTGCGAGATTATCTGTCTTGGTGAACGGGCTATTGGTTTTTTTGATGTGGGCAGAGGTCTTTGCCATGGTGACCTATTATCTCCACTACTATTTATTATTGCTGAAGAGGCTCTGTGTAGAGGTCTTCGTGAGTTACATGCCAAAGGAATGGTAATAAGAATCCCAGGTCCAAGAACTGTGGAAACCTCTTCTTACCTTTTATATGTTGATGATCTCCTAGTCTTCATTAATGCAGAGTTGCGTGGCATAAAGCATATGAAATCCTTTTTGGATTCATATCCGGCTTCCTTAGTACAACATATTAATTTTAAAAATAGTAAGATTTTCCTCAAATCAATCCCTAAAGGAAAGAAGAATCAAAGAGGTGCTAAAGATTCTAGAATGCAGTTCCCTACCAAATATCTCGATGCGTAACTCTATAAAGGTCAAGTGAAAAAGGAAGCAATCTATCCTTCAATAGATAAAATCAAGGCAAGACTGCGAGTTGGAAGGGTTGGCTTTTGTCAATAGTAGGTAGAGTGGAATTTGTAAAATCGGTGGTGAGTAGCATTCTTCTTAAAAATTTTTCTATTTATCTATGGTCAACATCGTCTATTAAGCTAATGGAAAAGTGGATTTTAAACTTCATCTAGAGTGGAGACGCTAATTCCGTGAAGATGGTGCCATCGAAATGGGATACTCTATGTAAACCCAAGAGAAAAGGTGGGCGGGTATCCATCAACTTAAGGAAATAAATTTTGGCTATGCTTGCTAAACTAAGCAGGTTCATAAAATCAGAGAAACCCATTTTGGCATCCTTCCTTCGTGGCAGATTAGTGGTAGCAGATGTGTCCCTTAAAAAGAATGTAAATTGTTCTTCTCTTATGCTTGTTATTTGTAGGGTTTGGGATTTTGTTGGTAGTTTTGATAGATGGATTATAAGCAATTGTCAATCAATCAACTTTTGGTATGACCATTGGCTAGAAAACCAGAGGCTTCAGTAAGATCTTATAGATTTTCATCCTCTCCCTTCAAATTTTAATGCGAAGGTGTCATACTTCATAGTTGACAGTTATTGGGCTTTACCGACAGTAAGTTCCACCATGTTGTAGAAACATCTATGCTCATATTGAATCGATCCTTCTCTCTTGTGTTCCAGTGGATATATAAGAAAATTTGGATGTTAACATAAATTGGCAAATTCTCAATTTCTTCAACCGGTGAAAGCTTAAGAAAGAATAGGATTTTTAAAGGATAGAATCGGTTGGTTTGGGTAAAGGGTCTCCATCGCTGCCATTCTATATTTGGGTGGAGACTGGTGCATGGCAGCTTTCCTACTGATGACAATATTACAAAATGATTGATCCTAGTGAAGTGGAACTATGGGGGATTATTAATAGGGGTTGGATTCGGTGAAGTGGTACTATGTGGGATTATTAATAGGGTTTGCCAAGGTAACAATGTGGTTCCGGAACCATCACGTTCTTGACTCGCAACTAGCTTGTATCCTTGGGGACCAATGACGGACATTCATGACTAGGGATACCACCTATGTTGTAATAGTACTAATACCCACTATGGACTTAGAATCTGTTGCTTAGAATTGTTTGCTAATAAACTGGATCATGTAATTGCATTCATCTAATTGCATTCCATATTGTTGTGGTTGATCATTGATACTTGTCTTTGTTTCATTTCATTGATCGTTGTGATTGCTTGTGCGTATGCCAGCTCACCTCCGTTGTTGCACCCTTTTTAGTTGATGATCAAGGGAATCGTCCGGAGTCTGTGGCCAAGGAACCGGATCTCTAAGGAGGTGATCTTTGGGTCGAGGAACTAGTTATGCATGAGGCAGTTGTGTATGTGATGACTGTGCCATTGGAGTATACTGAGGATGAGAGTATCGTCTTCTATTTTGATTCTTTTGTATATATATTTGATGTAGCCCTATGGGCATAACTGTAATTATGTTCTACTATAGAAAATGTTTTCTTGTTGAAGTACCATGATTATCATTAAAAATCACTAGTGGTACTATTTTGACTATTATTACTTATGTGATCATAAAACCATTTCATAATTTTATGACCTTAAAGTACTGCATCGTAGATCCTAGATGGATTGTGGACAAGTGTAAGTGTCTGTGTCACCAGCATTCAGGTAAGTGGAGGAGGGGTGTGATATCTATTGACCCACATTATTGGTAGGGTCACCAGCAAGTGTCAATACCCCATTGGTGGGTGAGGCACTGTTTGCAAAACTAGGGGTTGAAATCCGTGTTAAGCTCCTCATTGGCAAGTGGTAGCAGGGCCATCGGCCAGCCGTAGGGCACCTAGTGCTAGGCCACTGTTTGTAGGTTTCTTGCCCAAGTTTGGAACTTCACTTGTTATGGCTTCTACTACTTCCCTAAGCTTAGTTTCTTTGCCCTCTTATCTCTACTATATACTAAGGATTTAACCCTCACAATAGGGTAAAATCCGAGCCAATTTCCACCTTCCAATTCAGCATGCAAAGTCACATACAACTATACAACTTAGAAGTTAGCTGCTTGCATGTGCTGAGTTTCTAAGTTGAGCTTCCCAACAAAATTAACTACCCATTAGGAACTGGACAGTCTAAGGAAATATGATGGACCATGCTCCAGCTCTAATTGAGTCCAATCGAGGGAAATTAGAAGGAAAGAGGTAAATTGAGAGAAGAATATCACAGTTTAGTTATCAATTTCAGGAATTTATAAACTACTGGTGCCAATTGTAAAATCAGCAAGGTAGAAACCCAAATTCCTTCCCAGATAGTCAATCCCAACCATGTGTGGAAATTCCCCAATTTTAGGGTTCCACGAAGATGGGTCAATGTAGGTATAGGCCTCTGAACCCACTATGAATTGCCAAAATTCAGTAATTGAGTTGGTGATCAACTCTAGGATGCCAAACTGAAACTAAATTCTCAAATTTGACCACTCCTAGCATGCTTCTACCAATCAGTAACTCTATACTACAATTGAACTAGAGATAAGGAACATACTTACTGTGTGGACTGAATTAGTGAGTTTCAAAGGGCATGAGCAACTTCCCTCTCTCTTTCCTTTGCCTTCTTCTTTGTCTCTTCTCCTCCTATGCTTGCTACAGAAACATGCAATGTTCAAATGAATGAACAGTAAATGAAATACATCAACCCAAAATGGTCCTTAAGGCCTGTTTTGTTGGGCTAAAGAAAATAAAAAATTCACATTAATTGATACTTTCTAGCCCATGGCCCACTGTACCCATACATGTTGGGTACAATATACATAACACAAGAATCTCAATACATTGGGCAAACATAGGGTGCACTGCTATAGGTCAGTGGACCCCATATAGCATTAGCATTAATGAAATTTTTCTGGAAGAATACCACCGGTTAGCCTGTGGAGACCTGTCGATAGGCCTTATTGAACTCGCTCGACTATTTAGTCTCTATCTCAGATCTTAGTGAGCAGACTACCATGGTTACTTATCTCTGATTAATTTGGTCATGGAAAGCCTTCCAGTAAACTTGGCATGAAGTGCACTGACAAGTGGGGTCATCCTTAGCCTCCATGCACTCCACCATTGCCAACCAACCAACAATGGTGCTCTTCATATCCAACTATTTATCTGGTCAGTGGACATAAGAGCTGTGTTCGACCATGGTATTACAATATCATGGTAATTTTGACGGGATGTTCACCCACTTACCCTCCATGCCACCTAGTCCTCCACCTTTGCCTCGCCCACCAACCCCTCAATTGGAGGTCCCCACATTCCAAACTTCATCATACTTACTCAGCTTCCAAACTCACAATCCTCCATATCATCCGTTATCCCTGTTACCTCCCTCATCCCCTTTATATCACTCAAGATCATACCCTTCATTCCTTCATATCACCCAAAATCACACCCTTCATCTTCCTTATATCACCCTTTATTCCCATGATACTACTCGACCTCTTACATCACATATCTCTTGTATCATCTCGCATTATATCCATTGTCACCACCATACTATCCTAACTCCCACTCACCATCACTAGATGAAAATTCTCACATTGGTACAAGTTTATATAGAAGAGCATGGAAGAACCTCCAAGCATAGGCAATTTTCAAGAATGAAATTAAGACTAAATAGAAAGACAAACAGCTATATCATCAAAAGGACCTTGGAAACCTTGAAAAGGAATTTTCACATCTTAATGAGTCAAGAAATATAGTGGTTGAGGTGCCCAAGAAGTTATAAAACCGAACTTGAATGACAGTTGGACTAAAAGAGGAATTATGGAATTCCAAGAGTCTAATGTCATCCCAAACAGACTTTACCAAAACGTTCATAACTTCTTCTGGAAAATAGAAAATGATGCACCATTTTTTTTTAATTAGAATTCTAGACCTTTCCATCCATATATGACTCAAATTCTAGTTCCTTTTGAGATTGTACAGGTGTCACCATGAAGTTACCCTAAAATACTGGACTACAACTATTATTTTCAGCTTCAGTCCTTTAGCTTAGGCTTGTGGGCTGGGTTGTTGCCCTATTTGTAAATACTCTAGCATTATATTTTTTTTTAGTAGAGGGTTAAGATTATCATTTGCATTTTATATATAATGTTGTTTATGATCACATTTATGCGTGAAATCTAGGGTATAAAAGCATGCAATTTTACATATTTAGAATGGTGCTACCTTAGGTTTTACTTTCTTTCAGCAGGTTTTATATTTACAAGACTTTAGGGACTATCGGGTATCATATCTCTAATTTTATACTAAAGAGGTCCCATTTCTTTTCATGGCTACGAAGATGATGAAATTCTGAGCTAGACATGTTACATTAAAAGTACACATTCATTTAGACACTCGTATATGCGATTATTCTTTTTGGGCCAAAAAAAGAATAATGGACCTGAACTGAACTGAAATGCAGGCTAGCCCTTCTGTAGTTGTCCCAGGGGAATATTCCAGATCCCAACAAGATGGAGGGACCCACATGGTGCATTGAACACTCTCTCTCCCCCACTTTGGGCAATTCTTTCTTTTTGAAGTTTTTGTAAAGATTTTCTCTCTCCTATTTTCCACCTACTTAAAGCACAAAGGGCATGGACGAGATTTTTCATTAAATTAGAAGATTGGTCAAAGCTAACCAAGAAAAATCGTCCAAAGGAGAGGGGTTTTGTGCAATTTTAAGGGAGAAAAAGAGAAAAAATAAGAAGAAAAATAAAAATCTTTCCTATTTTATCTCCCTATTTCTCCTACCCTCCAATCAAATCTTTTTCTTTCCTTTTCTCCCCTATTTTCTCTCCATTTTTCTCCTAATTCCTATTTTCCACCTCATCACACAAATTTGGTCAAGAGGTTGCGCACAAAAGAGAAGAAAAAATATAGGAAAAAAGGCAAGAAATAAAAAATCGCCCTCTTTCCTATTTTATCTCTCTCCCGTATCCCTATAAATACAAACCGTCCAAGTGGGGGGGGGGCGATGATTCTCCTATGGTGTTCCTCTATTTTTCTAGTTTTCTTCTTAGTTTTTCAGTTGAGTTCTTTCTCTCTTTAGTTTTTTTTTTTATTTATTTTTTTTTATTAATGAAAGTCTTTCTTTATGCTATCCAAGTTTTTATTGTTTATACAATTCAAGTTATTCAAAGGTGTAATAATTTTAATTCTCTAGTTCTAGGCTTAGTTCTAGGAGACAAGAAAAAGTTGTGGAGCATCTCTTTCAAGTTAAGTTTTTCTTTTCTAGATTTGTTTTCTCCAGGCCTGGCAATTTCAGATTTGGTTTATTCCGGATCTGGTTTTTAGGGCTGGTAATATTTCAAATCAACCGATATTTCAAGTTCAAGTATTGAAGTTCAGGTAAGTAGGCTTCTCACCCCCTCTCATTCTATTACACCCATGCCCTAATCTGGTCTAATTCGAACTGTTGTGACAGGCTTCGGATTGGAGATCGGAAGTACGACCGGGTTTTGGCTTGTGGCTGCATGTTCGTGCATCGTGTGCCTATCTAACTGGAGAGGATTTATACCTTCCAATCCCAGACGATAAGTGACCTGACTCCCCACACTTAAATTCTGGCATGCATCAAAATTGTCGAATAGCCTTGAGTATGTCCGAGGGCAGCCACCCATGTGAGACCATCCATGGGACAGAAAGCTATCTTGGCCATCGGAAACAAGCCACCAGAAGCAGCCTGCGCCTGGATTCAGTGCCAGTTTTTGGTGGGTTGATAGGCTACTGTCGAGGTTCCAATACCCGTGGTTCCCGCCACTCGCATTGTAAATGACTCCAGATGATCTCAAATCATCCTCTACACCTTCCTCATGATGTGGGTACTTTATAGATCAAAATGTGTGAGTCCTCGTGCCCCGAATTTCATTTTAACCTGGTTGGTTCAAAAGTGGTCCAAACCAAATAGACCCTAAGGCCCACTTAAGTTACAAGTTGGGAAATGAGGATTCATTTCCTCATTTCCCTTGTGCCAACGTAGGAGAGGAAGGAAGAAGAAGGTTGGAGGCTTACTTTGGTGCCAACTGCAGCCTTGTTGCCGAAATCGTTGCCGAAGGTAAGTACAACCTCCCATACCACTCTCTCTCTTCATTTTTACCTAGAAAAAACTAGGTATGGATGGAATCTTGATGTAAACCATGTCAAGGTTGTAGGATGAGTGTTGTACCCTCCCAGTGTTGTTGCCGAGCTCGAACCAAGCCCGGTGAGCTCCGACAACATGTAATGCCAAAAGACCAACTAGGGTTTCGATCATTTGGTCGATGTATCTCCTAAACGGCTCAATGGATTTAGAATTTTTTTGGCTTAGAATGATGCTAGGAACATCCCCTACAAACTCCACGAAACAAATCCTGACAATCGAGCCTGAGCTGAAAAGCCCCAAAGTAGTTGGACTGCCTTGAACCACCATTGAAAACAGCCCACTAGATCCACTGGGTCAGTTTCTGGTGGCATATTTCTAGTGGACATGGAGCCTTATGTGCTCTTTGTCACCTCCATTGGAAACAGGACTGATATTTCTGGTGAAAATGTCTGTTTCTGGTGGCTGTTTCCAGTGACAGTACTGTCACTTAGGAACAATGTCTGTACCCTTTGGGGGTGACCTGTGTGGGTCACTCCTGATGTTTCCGACACATACTAATGTATGATTCCCTTTGTGTCTAGGATAGTGACGTGCACGTGCCCCAAATCCATAATTGAATTGATCGATCGGTGGCCATACTTGAACCCAAACACACTCGATCGTAAAACAGGTGAGGGATGTGATGATGATATATTATAATTACCATTTATGATTTTGATACGAATTGTATGGAAATGTATGAAGGGATCCGGTGTGGCCGAGGTGGTATCGGTAACGTAAGGGGTCTTAGAATGGCTTACTTGTTAAAGTGAGATAGAAGTTTCACAGTGAGAAGTTAAGGGTAAAAGAGTGTGAGCTAAGAGTTCCTCTATTCTATTTTTAATTGAGTGATGGTGCGAACAAAGAGAGCATTAGAGGATGGGGCCTGAGCGACCCTTACTTTAACTCTAATAGCACTAGTACGCATGTAAATGACAATGCCTGAATGGTAGCTAAGCCTTCCCTCCATCCCACAGTGTACAGAACAGATGTATGCGTTTCGATTAGGGGCATATTCTATGACTGCGATTCGACCATATATGTATTTTTCATTCTGTCGAAAATGGATTTTACGACATAGACGCCTATTGCCCTCCTCTATGCCCTGGTACCATGATCGCCATATGTTGTGTTTGTGAGACGAAATCAGGCATGGCCGAGGCAATACCGATGCCGTGATTGTCGTATGTATGTTGCATTCATGCATTGATTATGAGCATTAGAGTTAGTTGTAGCCGCGGGTTACACTTTGTGGCCAAGGTCTCGCTGGTATTGTGTATCCCGGAACTGCATTTGGAAATGGATGCGCTTCATGGCGAGATCTTACCAGTGTTGGGTAGTCTATACTCAACTGCTATTTGAATCCTAGATTAGGTAAACGGTTGTGGGTTACACTTTGTGGACAAGGTCTCGCTGGTATCATGTGCCCTGAGATTGTATTTGGAGATGGATTACACTTATGGTTAGGTATCACTCCTTATGCTATGCACCCTTGCCAACAAGGGTTGAGGTGTTGGATAACCCATTGTGGTATGTTTGATGTACCTTTTCAAAGTGCCACACCCGCAGTATGATGTGATTGTAGCCGGAGGCAGGAACTTGTCTGACGTGGCCGATGTGTTACTGGTGCCATGACTACCAGGAGGGGGTTATTATAGGTTTGCTGGGTGACCTATGGACGCATACAGGGACCAGCAGGCTTCTATTCACGGTTAGGGTTTGTATCCTTGCGTAGTCGGTGTCGGTTCCAAGACGAAGGATACAGCCTAATGCGCTGTAGTAGTATTTACCAGACTTAGTTTGTATTGTTAGATAGATAATAAATAAATGAACTACATCACGAGCATCATGGACTATGTGTTTAATTTCCACAATCATGCAACATAATTTATTAATGCTATTGTTTTTCTTAGATGTGCTTGACCCCACCCCTCATTGAGCGAGTTGAAAAGCTCACCCCACACATACACCCCTTTTTAGATGATGATGCAGGTATCATGGTGCCAATGGCGGGTGACCCAGTATCTTTTGGGTCGGAGTATGGTGTGAGCGACTAGGGGATGCCAGAAGCAGAGGAGCACGATCAAGACTGTGCTTGCGACCGTTGTGCTTACGCCGCACCGTGAGATTGTACTTCATATTTTTAAATTTATGGGTATAACTGTGAATTGTACATTGTTTTTTAGATCATGTTATATGTCATGGATGAATGTAACAGAATAACTCGGTTATCGCTGATATATTATCATTAGACTTTTCCCCATTTTATTTATGATTCCGCTACTATACTCTGATTCCGCTGGTTATGTTGGTTTGTGATGTGAGATTGTGAAAATGTTAAGGTACTACTATCAGAGATCCTGGTAGATTTGTAAGACAAGTATGTGTCTTACTCACACCGCTGGTATTCCTAATGGTAAGTTGGGTCTACCGGGAATGGGGTGTGACACATTCCCTCTTCTTGCTATACCCATCATTCTTAAATTAAGTTTTAAATTTTTAGTTTTACATTATTGCTTTCCCTTTCCCCACCCCAAGGTTCATGGCTAGATTATCTATTGGCTTTGTCCCTCTTTAGCTATAGAACCATCATTTTATTACCTTTGCTTTCAGTTATTTAGTTTCACTCATTTACTTTGCCTCCCTTTCCCTAAAGCTAAGTAGTGAAGCCCTTATAAGAGTTACTCTCTAGTCAAGTTGGGAAGCTCGTACTAATTGCGGTGCATCCCTCGGGCTAAGTAGAGAAACCTACTTGTGTCTCTCTCTGGCTCTGTCCCCTTTATTTGCATTATTACTTTATTTATTTTAGTTCAACACTTTTTCTTTCATCTTTACTTTATTGCTTTTTATTTCAGCACTTTCAGTTATTTACTTTTTATTTGTGTGGTTTGAAGTAATTAAATTCTTAGATGTGTTGGCTAGGACGCTTTTAGAAGCATTTATTTTAGGGCAGTAGTTAGAAGTAGATCACCATAAAAGAAGCCAAAAATAAAGTGGCTGCTCTCCTTGTGTTCGACCCGTAGCTACACTGATTCGTACGCTTGCGGTTACTTTTAAATCTCAAACAGTTGTCAAAAAAGGGGATGGTTGTATTTATTAAAATAACAGGGAGGTACGTGTAATGAAGGCCTAGTATGGGGAGGTTTGAGTAATTTACTCTTCTTCTAAATGAAATGTGATGCTCTTTGCCTTCCTAGCATTAGTGTGACAAGACATTGCTGTAGATAATCCTCAATAGGATATTTTCCACAGTAATTATGGCCCCCAATTGGTCCTTGCAAATGGTAGTGGTAGTGAACCCGATGCAAACTTCCCAGATGTCCTATTATTGAGTTATGTGATGAATCTTTGCTTTTTAGAAGGAATTTGACTATCACAAAAGACAGTAGAAAGTTTTTGATCCTGCGAAATATCCTGTGGCCTAACCATCTATGTTTACATGGGCTGAAAAGATATGTAGAACTGCAAGCAATATTATCAATATTAGTCTTGAACTCTCATCATTATTTAATAGAGAAAATAAAGACTACATCTGCACATTTTGGTAGTTAAATGACCCCTAGTAAATCATAAGGGGCATGCTTGGTCCAACGGTAAGGTATGAATATCGGGACCTAAAGGTCATGCGGTCAAAACAGTCTCTCGATCTTCTTGGGTAAGGCTGCGTAATTCCCTCACCCTACCTCACACGTGTGGGAGCCTTGTGCACTAAGTACCCCTTTTTTATGCCAGTCATTTCACTTATTTTTTCCCCTCCCTTCCATTGAACGTATTTTTCTTTTAAGTGCTATATAGAGAAGAATATGAAGCATACATAACCCATCAAAATTCAAAGAAAATGATGCCTAAGTCACTTGATCATCATCTTATGATCAATAGTTGAAAATTACATTTTGTTTCTGGGATATTGGTGGTAAAAACTAAACAACAAAGAACTAATTCAGGTTCCGAACCAATTTATACCCGAAAAAAAAAAAGGTACACAGAGAAGAACAGTACAGAAGACTCAATGCAAAAACTCTAAAAACGCATAATATCCAACCAAGATTGGCAAGGAAAGTAACATCCCAAAGATCACCCTGCAAAAAAATAACC
Source organism: Macadamia integrifolia (assembly GCF_013358625.1). Taxonomy (NCBI): domain Eukaryota; kingdom Viridiplantae; phylum Streptophyta; class Magnoliopsida; order Proteales; family Proteaceae; genus Macadamia; species Macadamia integrifolia. The sequence goes on along the minus strand of NC_056562.1, from coordinate 38,357,468 downwards.
AGCACAGATGAAGGAGGTCCAAAAATTAATACTAGGAACTGCCCTTCTCCAACTCCAACTGATGGATGAATTCTCTCATTAAAAAAAAGAAGAAGATATATAATGCTGTTAAAGAACGTACGCAGTACTAAGGACGTCGGCATGCAACCCGTATTCCTTGGCATATATGAAGGAGGTGATGGACTGCGGTAAGGCTGCCTGTAACAAAAATTAATGAATTAATCATATATCAAACATACAACTTGCTTAGAGAACCCTCTCCCTTTGATTAATTGGCTGATTAAGACATTAAATACATATGGTGAATGTTGAAAAAATAGGAAAGAGTGAGTGATGAGCCTGACCTGGATAATGACAACACGCAATACATCGCCGTGCAGACCTACAGCGATGGAACCGATTGCAATAGCTGCTGGACCAGCCACAAACCTTAGCACTAATCCAAAAACTGTTAGGCTTGGGCCACAGGCCATAAACTTCTCCTGCAATGCCATGAAGAGCCCTGTACATGTGGATTGTCAAAGCAACAACAAATTAACACTCTTTAATTTGTTTGCTAATAAGATTCAACAAATTAAGACCCAACAAAATTAATGGAAAACTACTTGGACAATATATAGATAGAAGTTGGTAGCTTGAAAGAGTATTAATTGTCTCACCCATGCTAAACATGGCCATTCCTATCCCAGCTCTTGACATGATCAATATAGAACCCTCAATAATGGCTGGCATCTCTAAATGCCACCTGCTTGCAACAAAAGCCCATGCCATGCCAATGAAACAGGCATAGGAGTTGGGATTAAGTGCAAGCTTTAGCCACACAATCTTCATCAGAGACCACAGAGGTGGTGGTCTAGATATTGCTGCTGCTGCTGCTGCTACCATATTATGCTCATCATCATGATTTCTTTCTACATCCTTATCCTTCACTGATTCAGAAGCATGATGAGAATCAGTGATGATAATAGAATTACTCCTGGTCTTGCGAAACTCCAACACAAACAGAAGAATTGTGAGCCATATGATTCCCTGAATAACAGAAGATTGTACCACAAGCTCCACTGCAGTCTGACCATACATGGCCTTAAGCAGTGGCACACCAATAACCAGAGAGTTGGTAAGAGTTGAAAGAGAGAAGCTTGTTATAGACCAACAGTAACTTCCCTTACTACTACACTTAGCCCAAAAGGCCAAAACTACAACAATGATGACTTTTGAGATGGCATCTGCTCCTATGAATAGATAGTTCATTTTGAAAGGATCAACATGAGCTGCAAATTCAAAGGTGAATAGAGGAAGAGTGAAATAACAAACAAGGAGGTTAATGGCATTGCACTGTTCAGGTGTGAATATATGCCACCACTTCACTGACCCGTACCCTAAAACTAGGGCAACATATAGAGGAAACATGGCCTCCACCACCTTGTATACATCATGCCAACCTATCATTCTCTTTCAAAATTTCTGATGTTTCTTTCTTTCTTTCCCTCTACTTCAAGATAACCTTCAAAAACAAGTCTGGATACGCTAGTTGATCACCACAGTCTGATAACAATATATACACAAATGTAGTGGCAAAGCATTCCAACTTAATGGGGGTGTATCGATTCTATGCCATAGATATATTCTCATCTAATGACATATATGATACTATATGTAACGTTAATGTTCCTTTCACAATTTGTTGTGTTCTGGCTACCGATAATAACCTTTCATTCCCTTCCATTTTCTTTCTCTAAAAACGACCAATGAGGTCCAGAATTAATATTCCACCACCACCACCACTTTTGGAAGGAGAAGGGTTTTATGATTTCAGATATTATTATTGTTATATATTCTTCCTATTAGACAGAACATGCGTTATGGATGAGCATCTTAATTCTCTTAAAGAATATAGAATAAATGCTAATCCTTAGGTGATGGGAAAAAATGCAAATTTGTCCATCTCCAAAGAAAATAATCCCACAAAATATATTCTCTTTTTTTGCGGAAGGTCAGCAAAGATATATTAGAATAAGAAAAATGATAGTTTACAGAAGTAAGCCCTCTTAGTTACAAGGTTTTTAGATGCTATTTAGTTGAGGTTCATGAAAATATATATATATATATATATATATATGTTTCTTAGTTGAGTTTCATCCCCACACCCCCACCCCCAAAAAAAAGAAAAAAAAGAAAAAAAAAAAAAAGCTATATAGTTGAGATATGCTCTTTTTCTTGTGTTGGGTTTAACAGTTTTTAAACCATTAGTGCTCCCTTTATCTCCCAATGGTTTTTGACAAAATAACCCCCAAAACAATATTCCACTTGCCGCAAAATTTTACATTCTCTCTCTCTCTCTCTCTCTCTCTTTCTTTTTTTTTTTTGGTTAAATCCATTGGTGCAGCTCATTGATGGGTTTTTCCTACTTTTTATGGTCTAAAGGGGTCAAGTGTTTTTTCTCAATATTAGTGACGATGGAGAAATTTGCTTTTTCTCTTTTCCCTTATATTACTTTTGATCTCCATCTTAGAAACATGTTCTAGAGTTAAAAAGAATTCACATTTTGTTTAATTTGTTGATATCAAAGCTGAGTTTGATTCTTTGGTGCCTGCAAAAGAATAGCAGAACCTAACTACTTGCCAAAGGGACAGGTTCTTATTTCAACAATTGTTATGTCAAAAGCTCCACTAACATCCCCACTGTTGCGAACCATATATTGCCTAGTGAGTGCCATTTTCAACAAGGGGAACTCCATTCTTAGAGAGGAATCAATATGCAAATTAGATTCGGTTGCAAAAATCTTGCATTCAACAATTACAGTTTTTTGTCAGCCTTCCTTCAATGATAATTAACATTTGAGAAAATATACCAGGGCTATTCTTAAATTAAGGCACTCATTCCATGAGGATAAATGGAGTGGAAGTGGATTTTTCTGGGTTTCATAGAGGTGGAGGCATCATTTTCCTACCTTTGTATTTAGGCATAGACCACAAGACCATGGAGCGTTCATTTCTAATGAAACAGGATATTTAAACCTGAACCTTTATATTCTCCTACAGTGTCATTGACCCCTCTAGATATGGGAAAATTTAATTTAGTGGTTGTCAATGAACTTTACCTTGAGACCTTGTCACCGGAGATTGTTGAGGATTGTATAGTCCCAGTCGACAGACTCCCTCTTTCCATTGGTGTGCTTTGGTGAATTAAGTGTTAATAAACTTTAGTATAAGAAAGAGAAATATTGTGTGCAAGCATTGGCATTTCCAATCCATTAAAGAATTGACGGCGTCGATACCTTGTATTACTTGAGTATGGAAGAGTTATGGGGGAGAAATGTCACACCCTACCTCAAATATAGGCCAAGGTATACGTCGCTGGAATTCCAATTAGTCAGCCTACCTTCACTACGATCACAAACGCAGTCTACAAACTCACAAAACTATAGGATCATCGATCTACTAGAATCAGAGCACGCATATAAAATTTATAAATTAATATAATTCATGGTGATCAAATCTACAATGATAAATTAATACAGATCCAAATTAATTTTAACCCACAGATTACATAATCAGTTATACCTTACAAGCTTTGTAATATAAATCATATAAATAAAAGGGAATCGCAATCCTCTCCATAGTATCTCACAGACATGACCTCACAACCATAGCTGATCTTCTATCCACTTCAATTCCGGTTCCACAATTTAAAAACATAAATCCAAGAGGGGTTAGCTTCACAAGCCCAGTGAGGGGTGAGCAAGCAAGCACACACATCCAAACATGATTCCAAATGCATGCTCACAATAAATATCACAACATGATGCCATAGAAGCACAACCACATGATATAATTTTATATATAATAAATACATCTTAATTACTACGTCTCAATATGTGGGTATAAGTGCTATAATCAACGTAGGTGATATCCCCTCCCCAGTCTCCAGAGACAAAGCTAGTTGCAGTTAGGAGTCAACAAGTCCCAGAAAGAACCTTGGTCCGCCAGCTAACCCCTAAATAGTAACTCCTGATAGCCATGGTCCCGAAATCCCACATCATCATCGGTCACCCATGTTATCCAATAGTTATGCGTACAATACGTCATACCATGTTGTGTCCTCTATGGATACAGTATGTCGTATCTGGGCATAGCAGTCCTCCAAGACCTATCAACGAGTGAGATTAGCAAATACTTTAACCCTATTGGAAAGGGGCTATAGCACTGGGATATGATCTAACCATATGCAATCTACATGCATCCGTAATATATCATAGCATCCAATCAACCAATTGTGGTCATAATTGTAATACTGACCTCTAAGCCCATGTTACCGGAATCCACATTTCGGCCACATCGTGCCTCGGACTATCAAATGTTATGATCACTCCTACTGAACTGTATCACTAACACATCCACAAAACCTCAGTCACATCAATATTGATAAATACATGCCACATTTGTAATTTATAATTTTATATATAATACATCCAAAACAGAGAGAATTTTGTAATTTCACATGGGGTCATAATCAAAATGTAGAATTCCGTAAAAAAAAATCAAATGCCCATTCACCTTGATACTCGAATCTAATGCCTTTTTATTGAATTCCCATCATCGCGTATCCTTGCAAAGTATCTTAGGTTCTTAATTTTGTCAATTCAACATTAAAGTTAGTTTTATTTCCTACTGTCCAAGGACAACTCTATTTCCAAAAATCCTGTTGAATTCCCTCATCAGAATCCATATTAGCTATTGAGTAGAGGCACTGACCCCAAATTAGTATCTCTCCTGACAACTAACCTAATTGGCCAATAGGCTACCTAACTCATGTGTAGATTACTAACTCAACCCGTACAACCATGGGTACTCTATCTACCTAACGGTACCAAGTCACATGCTAATAGTCACCAGATACCCAGTTGAGGTATCTTATAGGTTACCACAGTCTCAGATTTATTGGATTGGATTTCTTACACAACTGGTGTATGTAAAAACACTTTTCTCCCTCACTCTTTTCTTCCAAGATGCCCCCCTTCCTGTGTGAGTCAACTCTGCCAAGAGTGTGGTACACACTTCCCAGGAAAGGCAGAGGCCATACAACAACAAGGGAGCTCATAACAACCTTTATTAAACCCCACTAGCAGCTCAACCTGTGGCCACCTGCTGACCATTGGCCAGCCACCGGTGATGGCCTACAAAATTTTTGAATTCTGCCCATCTGCAGGTGAATTCTGCCAGGATCGATTCTGGTTTCCAGGCCTCGGGTTTCACTCTATAGTTTCCCTACATGATCTTGGGCATGTGTGAGGTGTCATATTGCCTGATTACAACCCAATTCCACTAAACCCTAATTCAATCCATTTGGGCCCAATAGGGTTTTTTGGGAATTAATTGAGAATTTTGTCAAATTGAGTAGATAAAGCTCCTTCCCACTTAATTCATTACTCAATTACTTTTAATTGGATTTATTAAAGTTATTGGAACCCTTATCCAATTCCAATTGGGGTTCATTCATTAGGCACAAGGCTAATTCATGTCAATTGGCTCCTAATTTCCCCAATTTTCCTACCTGGGTGACCCAACTAAAATTTTTTCCCATTCTTGGACAAAATTGGGGGCATGTATGGTACTGTTCCATCTTCCATTACAACTAATTTTTACCAATTCGCAAAAGCCCCTTGATCTAGGGTTCACTGGGACAAATTGACAACCAATTAGGTCCCAATTTGGGTCCCAAAATTGGAGTTTCAGCTATATGGAGCCGAATTGTGTCACAGGGGTTGATTCCCATCTTCCAATTTCATTTAATACTAACCCTAACCTGCTGCCCTAACTATACTATTGAAATTTCACAAAACTGGGAAGGAATTATCGGTACTATGGTTGTAGTAGTTCCCCTTGGGTAGCAGTTAGCAACCAATATTAGTAGCCAACAACAATAGCAGCAAGGCAGTATGCTTAGTTGGGTAGTTGCTGTAGTAGCATGCGACCAACAGTAGCATTAGTATCAATAGCCATAGTAGCAGCAACATCAGCACCCCTCTCCTTCTCCGTCCTTTTTCTTCTTCTTCTCCTTCGTTTCTTTTTATCCACAAATTCTGTGGGATAGAAATGAGAAAAGGGGTGGGGTATTCCTTATATAGGCAGGTCCACTAGGGCCAGTTTGGTTTTTGCTCTTAAATTACATTGACTAGGTCATTCTTTCATAGCTTCTTATGGGTCCTACCTTTTGGAAACCTGTAAGTTGGTAAATGACCGGTCCATAGGCCCTTACAATTGAGGTGAATATGGTGGTTTGAAGTGTAGGGGTGTGGGTCCCACAACAAAAATTCCAAATTTTTTCTATTGTCAAGCCTCCGTCAAGTCTCACTAGTTGGCCGGTGGGCAACCTGCCGGAGACCCTTTTTTTAGTTCTCCAGCAACCTAGACCATTGAGCCCTTCAGTCCACTAGGGGTGGGACCTAGTCCACATCTTTTTGACCACTTCCTTACCCTACTTAGCCTGTGGAATTTATCAAGCTATTCCACCTTTAATGCAGTATGTGCTGTCCCAAAATGGAAACAACCAACTGCCCCAATGTCAGCTAGATCCAGGTATTGGGACATTCAGCTACTTCTAATTCAGGGTGACACAAGAAATTACAGTTATTCTAAGGTAACTTATTTTTATTCCTGTTTGATTAATTGGTTTTTTATACAGTGATTATGAATTTAAGAGATACTTGATTCAATCTTTTTAGTGAACAATTAGGTTTGTTTCGTTCAATTGGTATTAGTCTAAAATCACCGACAGTGCATCAAACGACTTGGTTCTTCAATATCTTTTTATACAATTATTAATAAAAAAAATTAAGGTTCTTTTTTTTCTGTGAAATAAAAAAAAAAATTTAGGATTTAAAGCATTATCATTCATTGATTGCAATGGACAGTGGACAACCCTTTCTTTAATTTAATGTGCACAAATTTTTTGTTTTAATAGGAGTCAATGTTTATCTTACTATTCTACATGGCAAGAGTAATGTTGGTAGCTATGTATTGGAATTCAAAAGGAGTTTTTATTTTTTTCACCGTGGGCTTAGGAAATCCCGGTTCTAGACAAAATACAGCAGGTATGAACTGGACTCTATTATGTATTAAAGAAGTAGAAGGAGATGGGCGAAGGGAAAATTCTTTTCATCTACAACAACAACAAACATAACCTTATCCCAACTGAATGGGGTCGGTTACATGGATCCAATGCAGTAAAGTAATAGAAAGTAATGATGCATAAAAGATAAGTTAGCAACGCGGGTTCTTATCCTCCACAAAACTTTATCCAAAGTTATACTAGGATCGAACCCTACAATTTCCATATCTTTTTGTACCACCTTGTTAATAGTCATCTTAGGTCTGCCCTTACTTTTTGTAGCATCTTCCCAATAAATCTGGTCACTCTTCTGTACTGGGGCCTCCATTGGTCTCCGTTGGACATGGCCATACCACCTCAATTGACTCTCATAGAGTTTGTCATGGATTGGTGCAACCCTCACTTCATATATAATATTCTCATTCCTTACCCTATCTATCCTGGTCTTCCCGCACATACCTCTCAACATTCTCATTTTAGATACACTCAGTTTATCCACATTACTTTTCTTGGTGGCCCAACATTCTACTCCATACATCATAGCTGGTTGTATAACTGTCTTGTAAAATTTTCCCTTGAGTTTAATAGGTATTCTTTTGTCATATAATACTCCCGACGCGCCTCTTCACTTCATCCACCCCACTTTAATCCTATAAGCAATATCATCCTCTATATCCCCCTCTTTGTCAATGATAGACCCCAAGTATTTAAAATAGTCCTCCGAGGTAGTTCTTGTTCCCTAAGCTTCACCACTCCCTCCCCTCCTCTAGATTGACTAAAGGGGCACATCATATATTCTGTCTTCGTCCTACTTAACCTTAAAACCTCTTGATTCCAAGTTTGATCTCCATAGCTCCAGTTTAGCATTAATCCCATCCACAGTTTCATCTATCAGGATAATATCATCTATAAATAGCATAAACCACGGGACTGAGTCTTAGATGTGTTTGGTTAGATCATCCATAATGAGTGCAAACAGATAGGGGCATAGAGCAGATCCTTGATGTAGCCCAATTGTGATTGAAAATTCGTTATGTTGCCCGTCTCTCGTTTTCACATTCGTCACTGTTACCTCGTACATGTCCTTTATTATATCCACAGAGTTAATCTGACCTCTCTTTTGAAGGACATGCCAAATTAGTTCTCTTGGGATTCTATAATATGCTTTCTTTAGGTCAATAAAAACCATATGTAGATCCTTTTTGTGGGCTTTAAAAACTTCCATAAGCCTCCTTAGGAGATAAATGGCTTTTGTTGTTGATCTCCCTGGCATAAAACCAAATTAGTTCTCCGATACCTTGGTTTTCTTTCTTAGGTGGGCCTCAATAACCTTTTCCCATAGCTTCATGGTGTGGCTCATAAACTTTATGCCCCTATAGTTATTGCAGTTTTGGACATCGCCTTTGTTCTTATAAATCGGGACCACAATGTTTCTCCTCCACTCATTTGGCGTAGACTTTGTACTCAAGATCTTGTTAAACAGCTTGGTCAACCAAGCCACCCCACGTCCTCCCAAGCTCTTTCAAACTTCGATTGGGATCTCATCTGGACCCGTCATTCGCCCTATATTCATCCTTCGCATGGCCTCTCTAACTTCGATTTCGTTAACTTGCGTTAAATGTCCATCAAGCTCTTCCAAAGTTTGATTAGTGTCGTGTCTATCCCCCTCTACAACCGTGTTCATCCTCTCAGTCCCAGTACCTCCATTTAGTAAGTTACGAAAGTAATCACCCCATCTCTTCATAATGTCCTCATTTCGTATCAGCACTCTACCTTCCTCGCTTTTGATGCATCTAACTTGGTCTAAGTCTCTGCTCAATCTTTCTCTTATTTTAGCTATCCTATAGATCTCTTTTTCTCCCTCTCTTTTCATCTACCTCATCATATTCTTTTCCATGAGTGTATTAAATAAGTTTAGATTAGGCCCATGTTGGTTTTCCATGATATTCTATTGTTTTTTCCCAACTTGTATTGACCCAATAGTTCAAACAAATTGAACCACATAATAACTTATATTAGTGGTTAATATTGTATTAGTTTAAATGTAATTTAATTTAAGCCCATTTAGGCTAAGTTTTCCAATCAGTCTGGATCAAAGAATGAACCAAATCCATTTAGCTTAGAGGTTGAACCAAATCAGCGCTCTAATAATTGATATTGGTGGTTTAGTCTAAAATAACACTAAACTAATTATTTATGAAAATTTTGATTTATGGCTAATTTTCACTTGGGATTTTAGTGGGGTTTTTTGTATGGTACAAGGAGGCTAGTAAGACTATTATAAAATCACTATTAATTATAATAGATATATACAACCCTAGTTAGACAAGTGGGTCCACATAATAGAAGATTATCTAATAATATGATTTTTGGCATTCTAATGGCTTGGGATTTTAGCATACACCCTTTAATACATAAGATGATGTTAATGATCAAATAAATATTATTTGATCACATACGCTGTGAAACCCTAAGGAATTAATTAATAGTCACCTAATTACATGGATAATTAGGGTATGTATGAGATTGGGGGATATCTTAGCCAACCGAACTTTTTAACAGGGTTTTGAGCACAAATAAAATGTCTAATGAGTGGAGGAGAAGCATTATTGTTCCGATTTACAAGAATAAACATGATATCTAGAACTGCAACAACCATAGAGGTACAAAACTGATAAGTCATACTATGAAGCTTTGGGAAAATGTTATTGAAGCCCGCTTAAGAAGAAAAAATAATATCTCAAAGAACTAGTTTGGTTTTATGCCTGGGCAATCTACAACAGATGCTGTTTACCTTTTAAAGAGGCTTATGGAGATATTTAGAGCATACAAAAGGAACCTCCACATGGTATTTATAGACCTTGAAATCCTATGACAAAGCCCCTAGAGAGCTCATATGCATTCCTAGAGAAGAATAGGAACTCAAGTACCTATGTAGATATAATTAAGGACATGTATGCGGACATAGTGACAAGTGTCGGAACTGTTGAGGGCCAAAGTAGAGAATTCCCAATTACAACTGGGTTGCATCAAGGATCAGCACTAAGTCCTTATCTATTTGCGCTTACGATGGATGATTTAAGCAGACACATTCAAGATGGGGCAACTTGGTGCATGCTATTCACCAATGATATTATTCTGATAGATATGCAGAAGGGGTTAATACTAAGTTGGAGTCATGGAGAACAATTTTAGAATCAAGAAGTTTTAAAATAAGCAAAACAAAGATTGAGTATATGAGATGTAACTTTAGCCAAACTAGGATAGTTGATGAAGCAGTGAAACTCGCGGAAAAAAAAATTGCCTCAAAGTAATTGCTTTTGATACCTAGGGTCAACCATTAACAATGAGGGGTGATGAGAGCACATTTATGTGTGAAATCTTAGGTAGTAAAGCATGCATTTTTATATATTTAGAATGGAGCTACCTTGGATTTTACTTTCTTTTTGTAGGATTTGTATTTTAAAGGCCTTAGTGACTATCAGGTATTATATCTCCATTTTTACATGTAAAGAGGTCCTATTTCTTTTCATGGCTGTGAAGAGGATGAAATTCTGAGCAAGATGAACGTGTTGCATTAAAAGTACACATTCGTTGTGACATCCGTTCACACGATTATTTTTTTCGGACCAGAAAAAAGAACAATGAACCAAAAGAGAACTGAGCTGTAGGCCCAGCCTGTTTGAAGTTGTCCCAAGGGTATAAGAGAATATTCTAGATGCCAACAAAGTAAAAGGGACCCACCTTGGGCACCACCTTCTCTCATCTTGGGCGATTCTCTTTTTTTGGAGATTTTGTGAAGATTTTCTCTCTCCTAATTTCCACTTAAAGACAAGGGGTATAGACAAAAATTCCAAAGAAATTAGAAGATTGTCCAAATCTTGGAAAATCGTCCAAGAGAGGAGGCTATCCACATTTGAAAAAAAAAAAGAGGGAATAAAAATTTCCTATTTTATCTCCCTATCTCTCTCAATCTAAACCAAATAGGAAACCCACCAATCAAATCCTTTTCTTTCTTTTTCTCCCCTATTTTCTCTCCCTTTTTCTCCAAATTCCTACCCTCCATCTCATTACACTAATTCGTCCAAGAGGCTACGTGTAAAAGAGAAAAAAAAAATATAGGAAAAAAGGCAACAAATAAAAAAATCACCCCTCTTTCCAATTTTATCTCTCTCTCTCTCCCCTATCCCTATAAATACAATCCGTCCAAGGAGAGGGCAATCATTCTCCTCTCCTAGGTTGTTCTCTTTTTCTAGTTTTCTTCTTCTAGATTTTTATTTGAGCTCTCTCTCTCTTTAGTTATTCTTCTTAGTGCTTTATTATTATTATTATATATATGCAAGAACTTTTGTAATTTTTTTTTTTATTAATGCAATTCTTTGTTTATGCTATTCAAGTTTTTATTTTTCATGCAATTCAAGTTATTCAAGTTGTAATAATTTTAATTTACTAGTTCAAGGATTAGATCTAAGTGATAAGAACCAAGCTTTGAAGCATCTCTGTTCAACTGCAAGTGTTTCTTCAATATTTTTTTTCTCTAGGCCTAGCAATTTTAGATTTGGTTAATTCCAGACCTGATTTTTAGGGCTAGTAGTATTTCAAATCGACAAAGTTTTCAAGTTTAGGTAGATAGGCTTCTACATTAGTCTTCTCATCCCCCATCTCATTCCCTCTTCTTGCTACCCATTCATTCTTAATTTAGGATTTTAATTTTTAATTTTACTTTGATGCTTTCCCTTTCCGCTAAAGTCCTTGGCTAAATACATGTGTTGGCTTTGCCCCTCTCTAGCCACGGAACCATTCTTTTACTTTGATTATTTATATTGCATCCCTTTCCCTAAAGCCAAGTAGAAAAGCCCTTCTAAGAGTACTCTCTGGTCAAGTAGGGAAGCTCGTATTATTTATGGTGCATCCCTCAGGCTAAATAGAGATACCTACTTGTGTGCCTCTCTCTAACTTTATTCTTTTTTTTTTAATTTTATTTCAGCACTTTTCTTTTGATTTTTATTTATTTACTTTGAGTATTTAAATTCCTAGATGATGAATGGTTAGGGTTAGATATGAATGGTTAGATTTTTAATTTCAATTGCAATTCCAATTTTCCTAGATGTGTTGGTTAGGACCCTTTTAGATGCATTTGTTTTAGGGTGATAGTTAGAAGTAAATCACCATAATTAATTGATACACTTTCGCATTACTAAAAGAAGCCAAAAATAAAGTGGTTGCTCTCCTTGTGTTTGACCCATAGCTACACTGATATGTACGCTTGCAGTTACTTTTAAATCTTAATCAAGTCTTTTACGCCATTGCCGGGGAGACAGTTCCATGTTATTTTTCGCTTTCTTTTGGTAAATTGAAGTACTTTATTTTTCTTTTTCTTTCATCATTTATTGAATTCCTGAGAAGAACAACTTACAATAATAGTTATATCAGTGGAGGTTACTAAGCCTCACAGTATGGTAAAGATAGGTTCCGCCCTGTAGTAGTACCTCAAGAATTGAGTAACCTTGGATCCTTTCCAGTAAGCTCCCAAAAAAAAAATAAATAAATAAAAAATAATTTTCCAATCTTTTGTGTTTGTGCTTATCTTATTCTAGTTGTAGGTAGTTTTCTGTTGCATGAATGCTAGGTGGGTATGTAATATTGAGAATAGGTTAAATAAAAGAGATCCAACAAGTAGTGACCCTATACATATACTCTCATCAATACCTTTTAATATGGGAGACCAACAGCAAAACCCTCCACCTAAATCTCAGAAAGATAGGTTGTACCCTACTAGAGCAGCCCAACCTTCCTACATAGTTCTACCACAAGCCCAGGGCAATAATTTTGGGCTTAAATCTCAGCACATCACTATATTGTCCCACTTTCATGGGCTGACCTCTGAGAATGCATACCTGTTTGTAAGGGAATTTGAAGAGGTATGTGTTCTAATTAAGATCCAACAACTTTCTGATGATGTTATTAAGCTTAGGTTCATCACTTTTGCATTAAAAGACTAAGCAAAGAAGTGGTTGCATGGATTATCCACAAATTATAGAAACACATGGGAACAATTCACGGTTGTCTTCCTTTAGAAGTTTATTCCAACTCACAAGACCAATAATATCCTTCAGTTTAGGCAAAAACCTAGTGAGTCCTTTTCTAAACTTATGGAGAGATTCAAGGATCTACTCCAAGAATGCCCTCACCATAGCCTAGACTTATGGTATTTATGCCAAATAATTTATGAAGGTATTGATTACCCAACTAAATAACTAATAGAGTCTATGTGTCCTGGGGGATTCACATCCTTTACAGATGAAGAAAAGGCATGGGAATTCTTACTTGACTTAGTTGACAAAACCCGTGAGTGAGAATCAACCCAAGAGAGTGAAAGAACCATAGGAGAGAAAGGATATTTTATAGATGGGTTAGTAGACAAGGAAGTCCACTTGGATAGCCTAATTAAAAGGATTGAGGCTATTGTTCCTAGGGAACGTTCATCAATCAATATAGTTAAGATGTGTGCTTGGTGCCAGTCCCTTGGACATGTTATAGAAGAATGCCCCAACACCTCTGGGGGCATTTCCAATGACAATGTTAATGTTTTATATCAAAATAATCCATATAGTAACACTTACAATCCAGGATGAAGAAATCACCCAAATTTCTCTTGGAACTAAGGCAACCAGGCAGGGCCTTCCAATTTTCATAATCAAGGTCAATTTGGACCACAAAGGCCTCCCTTGGCACAACAACCTTTTGTTCCAAATACTTTTCCAAGGCCAAATGTAAGACCTCATGCTAGTTTCCCTAGGCCCCCTCTCCTATCATCTTATCAGCAACCCCCTGGGTTACCAACACTTAGGGGTGTCAACGGTCCGGGTCGGTGCGGTTTCGGTCCGGTTCCACCGGTTTCGGTGTGAGTTTGGAAGTGACCGAAATCGACCCAATAAGGATTTATCGGTTTTGGTCCGGTGTCGGTTTCGGTGCTGTTTGGGTTCGGGTTGGTACCGGTTTGGATTTATTAGGTTCATTTCGGTTTGGATCGGTTTTTTAAACCGGTATGAAGCCATTAGGAAACAACCAAATGATGAATTGTTGAACTTCGATTTCTTAAATCAATTTGTAACCGGGTTGGTTTTGATTTTTGGTCTAGTTTGAATTCGATTTTCCATACAAATGTATACAAAACTATTCAAATTTTAATTTTTTTAATGAATTTTGGAGTGTTTCGGTTTCGGTCCGGGTTTTGAGCCGGTTTCGGTTTGGTTTCGGGTTCATCCGGTTTTCGGTGCGGTTCGGTTTGGGTTTGGGGTTACAATACTTGAAACCGAACCGAACCAATAAGGCTTCGGTTCGGTTCGGTCCGGGTTGTTATCGGTTCGGTCCGGCCGGTTTTACCGGTTCGGTTTAGGAATTGACACCCCTACCAACACTAGAGAGGCAAGTAGATTGAGTGACTTGGAAAAAAATATAGCCCTCCTCATGATAAGATATCAAAATATTACGAAAAAACTCACCCAAGTTGTCTCAATTTTACATGAGAGGGAGAAATAAACATTGTCCAGTCAACCAGAGCCTAACCCTAGGCATCAGCTTGTTAGTTCACAAGCACCACCTAATGCATCATTGAAAGTAGTACAAGATCAGACCCAACAAGGGCACTCCAACTAATGTCATGCTATTTATACCTTTAGAAGTGGTAGAGAGTACTAACAGAGTGTTCCTAAATCTTTCCCATCTATTACTCCTGTTAACTCTCATTCTGTTAAGGATATAAGTGTGCCTCCTGTTCTAGGTTCGTCTGATGAACCTAAAGCAACTAAAGATGATTTGGTTGAGGAAACCAAACATGATTCTTCTGAAAAAGAGCAAAACCCTAACAGTCCTTATGTTCCCCCTATCCTCTTTCCGAATCGCTTAGTAAACAAAAAGAAGATTGCTTCTATGGACAAGATTTAGAAGTCTTAAAAAATGTAGAAGTAAACATCGCTCTTTTGAATGCCATATCCCAGATCCCCACCTATGCAAAGGTCCTGAAAGATTTATGTACTCACAAACGTATCACTAGTGTGCCCAGAAAGGTGTTCTTGACAGATAACATTAGTTCCATAATCACTCAGCCTATAGCCGCTAAGTATAAGGATCCAAGCAGCCCTACCATAGCTTGTGTCATAAGCAACACCTAAATTGAGCATGCCTTACTTGACCTTGGCGTAAGTGTGAATCTTTTGCCTTACCATGTGTATAAGCAACTAGGATTGGGAGAATTGAAAGCTACTGGAACTACTCTTCAGTTGGCAGATATGTCTATTAAGATTCCTAAAGGGATGGTTGAGGATGTCTTACTTCAGGTGGGAGAATTTATTTTCCCCGTTGATTTCATTGTGTTAGATACCAAGCCCTTCTCAACCATGGATGAGATCCCAATTATTCTAGGAAGACCATGTCTAGCTACCAGTAATGCATTAATCAATTACAAGGATGGTTTCCTAAGGTTATCTTTTGAAAACCAAACTATTGAGTTTAACATGTTTAGAATAGGCAAGCAACCACATATGGAAGAAGAGATCATTATGCTTGAGGAATTTTTGGATTTTTTTGATGATTTAATTACGAACTTTGATATTGATTTTGATTCATAATTCCAGGAGTGTATGGATGAGTTGGATGATGATAGTAAAAATTTCTTTTCTGAAGTCTTGAGTCTTCATACACCTATGGAGACTTTAGGACGCCCTTTCAATTCCATTCCCAAACCTTTCATAGTTGAGCTCCCTAAGCTAGATCTTAAGGAGTTGCCATATAATTTGAGGTATGCTTTCTTAGGACCTGACCAGACTCTTCCAGTAATAATTTCTTCAAATTTGACTTCTAGCCAAGAGGAGTTACTTAAAGTGTTAAAAGACAATAAAGAAGCCCTAGGTTGGACCATGAATGATATCAAGGGTATAAGCCTTTTTATTATGCAACATCATATACATCTTCTGGAGGATTCCAAACCATCCACAAAACCCCAAAGAAGAGCTAATCCATTGATGCTGAAAGTCATTAAAAAAGAGATCCTAAAGTGCTTGGATCATGGAATAATTTATCCTATTTATAATAGCCAATGGTTAAGCCCAGTTCATGTAGTACCCAAGAAGTCTGATGTTACTGTAGTTCCTAATGCCAATAATGAACTAATTCCAACCCATGTCCAATCAGTATGGAGAGAGTGTATAGGCTACAGGAAACTTAATACGACAACTTGGAAGGACCACTTTCCATTGCCATTCATTGACCAGATGTTAGAGAGGTTAGTGGGACATGAATACTATTATTTTCTTGATGGATATCCGGCTATAACCAGATCCCAATTGCTTTATAGGACCAACATAAGACCACTTTTACGTGCCCATATGAAACATTTGCTTACAAGCATATGCCCTTTGGGCTTTGCAATACCCCTGCTACATTCCAATGATTCATGATGAACATCTTTTTTGACATAGTTGAAAAATTCTTAGAAGTATTTATAGATGACTTTTTAATTCATAGGAATTCCTATTCTAAATGTCTTCACCATCTTTCCCTAGTTTTGAATAGGTGCATATCTAAGGATTTGGTTTTGAATTGGGAGAAATTTCATTTTATAGTTAAATCTGGTATTGTGTTTAGGCCATGTAGTATCTAAGGAGGGAATTAAGTTAGATGGAGCCAAAGTGGATTTAATTGATAATTTACCACCTCCCCAATCTGTTAAGGACGCCCGATCTTTTCTGGGCCATGCTGGCTTCTACAAAAGGTTCATCAAGAACTTTAATTAGTTAGCCCACCCTTTCATTGCACTATTTGCCAAAGATCAAACTTTTGAGTTTTCTAAAGAATGCCTAAAATCCTTTAAGTAACTTAAGAAGGAGTTGACCAATGCACCCATTGTTCAATCACTTGTTTGGACTGAACTTTTTGAACTCATGTGTGCTGCTTCAGGTTTTTCCATAAGGAGCGGTATTGGGTCAAAAGATTAATAAGTTGCTCACTATCATTTACTATGCTAGTAGGACCCTAAATGATTCACAACTCAACTACTGAAAAAGAATTTTTAGCTGTTGTATTTGTGCTAGAAAAGTTTCGATCTTACTTAGTTGGTTCACATGTGGTGGTGTATACTGATCATTCCGCTCTTAGATACCTTGTTCAGAAGAAGGATGCCAAAGCACATCTCATTAGGTGGGTTTTACTTTTACAATAGTTTGATTTGAAAATTAGGGATAAGAAAGGCACTGAAAACCTAGTTGCAGACCGTTTATCCCAGCTTACCAATTCCTTGACTGTCGATTCTCTAGTCAATGAGAACTTTCCAGATGAACAGTTACTTGCAGTGTCCAATGACCCATGATTTGTTGACATTGTCAACTTCTTAGTTTTGGGTGTGACTCCAGATCACTGGTCCACCCAAGATAGATATTGATTTCTTTCACAAGTTAAGCATTTCTTTTGGGACGATCCTTATATTTAAAAAGTTTATCCTAACCAAATTATTAGACGTTGTGTGCCTGATCATAAACATCCCTCAAATTTATCTTTTCTCCCTGATCATGCATGTGATGGAAACTTTGGCCCTAAGAAGACTGCTGCAAAGGTTCTCCAATACAGATTTTATTGGCCCATTCATTTTAGAGATGTTTTTGATATTTACAAGGCTTGTCCCACCTGCCAGTCTTTTGGTCGTATCGATAAGAGGAACAAGATGCCCTTTACCCCCTATTTTGGTAGTTGAGATCTTTGATGTGTGAGGCACCAATTTTATGGGACCATTCTATAATTTCTTCGAGAATTCATACATAATTTTAGCCATTGATTATGTTTCTAACTGGATATAGGCCATATCTTGTATATCTAATGACCACAAAGTGGTAGTCCAATTTCTCAAAGAAAATATTTTTTTTCGCTTTGGTACACCACGTGCTATAATTAGTGATAAAGGTATTTATTTTTGTAATCGGCCTTAATGAAAAAGAATGGGATCACCCATA
This sequence comes from Macadamia integrifolia, assembly GCF_013358625.1. Taxonomy (NCBI): domain Eukaryota; kingdom Viridiplantae; phylum Streptophyta; class Magnoliopsida; order Proteales; family Proteaceae; genus Macadamia; species Macadamia integrifolia. The sequence continues at coordinate 38,339,355 of NC_056562.1, read as the reverse complement.
AGTTAATTATCCCTTATCACCCCCAAACTAGTGGCCAAATGGAGGTGCCTAATAGGCAGATCAAACAAATATTAGATAAAATCGTTAATCCCAACTGTAAGGATTGGTCTCTTAGGCTCATTGATGCATTGTGGGCCCATCGGACTACATTCAAGACTGACCTTAGTCAGTCTCTCTACCATCTGGTGTATGGGAAAGCATATCACTTACTAGTTGAATTAGAGCATAAGGCCTTTTGGGCCATCAAGAAGCTCAACTTTAATTTTTCTGATGCGAGTATTCATCGTAGGCTCCAACTATCTGAAGTAGAAGAACTTAGGAATGATTTCTATGAAAGTTCTAGGATTTACAAAGAAAATACCAAAGCCTTCCATGATAAGCACATTCTGATCAAATCTTTTGTAATTGATGATAAGGTCTTATTGTACAACTCTCAGTTGCCCTTTTCCCTGATAAGCTTAGATATCGATGGGATGGCTCACTTATTGTCCATAATGTATATCCCCATAGGTTGTGGAGGTGTTGAACCCTAGCACAGGTGCAATTTTCAAGGTCTATAGTAAGTGTTTGAAACCTTTCCTGGAGCTTCCTACTGCTGCTAGTGAAAAGGTCATGGATCTCTATGAACCTTTCTACAATGATGACTAACTTTTACCCAGGTATAACCCCTTTGCATTCTCTTTGCTTTTAATTCTTTCTATGCATTGAGGACACTGCATGACTTCAGTGTGGGGGAGGGAATTTAGTTTCATTTTGTTTTTACTTTTTTCCTTTGTTTGTGTTTGTTTTTCTTTCTGTTTTTGAGTTTGCTAAGGATGAAATCCTATTTTATCTTTTGACTAATGATCATACCATTTGGTTGCTTGATGTATGAAAGTAATAATTTTGATTAAGGTACCCATCTTGAATGCATAAAAACCCTATTGAGAAAAAAGAAACAAGCCTATGTCTTGAGATGAGACTCTCTTTTAAAAAATAAGAGACCCTTGTTTTCTGGTGTTGGACTATATGTAAGTCTGTGGGTTCCTTGTACTCTTGATTTTGAGTTGAGACCTTCTTTTAGATTGACATGATTGACAAATACACAATTTTAAATAAACTGTGGAAAGTGATATAGATGAAAAGTAAGAATTGATTTCCTTAGAACTAGACAAGGCATTGTGCCTGAGGAAGGGTGGTGTCTTGATCAAAACTCTTAGGGAAGAAATTTCTGAAAGAACTTTGGCATCACTATCTATGTGGGCATATGCAAAAAGCAAAGCTATATAGTAACTTGGGTGTCTGGTGTTTTGATGAGCACAATAATGTGTGAAATCTTAGGGATATAAGTGTGCATTTTGCCCCACTTTGGATAGTATTACTTTTATTTTTCTTGTTTTTTTTTTAGTTTCCAAGTCTACAAGAAAAAGTGCTTAAAGTGAATCAAGAACCAATCCAAAGGTGGGACCTACTCATTGGTACCACATCCTCTCTCCTACAAAATCCTGAAGATTATTTTCTCTCCTTGCCACCTCACAAGATCTTGAAGATGCTATGTAGAGATTCCTTTTTGATTTAATCAAGATTGCAAGATATTGGTGAATATTGTAAGAAAATAATAGAATTTGTTAATTTTGGAAACAGATTCTCTCTTTCCTCACACAATATCTCAAAGAATGAGGATTTTTACTAAGATTTAATTTAATTTAATTTTCTTTTTTTTCTTAAAGAAGACTTGTAGAAGGAAGGAAGCAAGAAAAAAACCCTATAAAAGCCCCTTCCTCCCCCCTCCTATTTTATTATTCCCCTTAGTTTATTTTCTAGTTTATGCTTAGTTTTCTTCTCTCTCTCCCTCTCTCATTCTTTAGTTTTAGTTCTTCTCTATTTTTGCTTTAATCACTTTTGTAATAGTTTTTTATGTCAATTAATGTAAGCACTCTTTTATTCTTATTCTGTCTTTTATGTTTATGATTTATGCAATTGAGTTGTAATTTTTAAAGTTATAGTTCTAGGCTTAGATCTAGGTGACAAGATCACGAGCCGTGGAGCATCTTTTTTTTCAAGTTCAATTTTTTTTTTTTTTTAAGATTTGTTTTCTCTAGTATTAGAAATTTCAGATTTGGTTTTTAGTATTGGTAGTAGCTCAAATCACCCAAGCTTTCAAGTTAAAGTATTGATTCAAGTAAGTTGACTCCTTCAGTAGTCTTCTCTCCCCGTCTCATTCCCTCTTCTGACTATCCTTTCTTTCTTAATTTAGGATTTTAATTTTAGTCGTTACATTATTGTTATCCCTTTCCCCCAAGGTTCATGGCTAGTGTATGTGTTGGTTTTGCCCCTCCTAGCCATAAAACCATTAATTTATTGTTTTTATTTTAATTGTCTCACTTTTCCTAAAACCAAGTAGAGTAACCCTTGTAAGAGTGACTCTCTGGTCAAGTAGGGAAACTATATTATGATGCATCCCTCGGGCTAAGTAGAGAAACCTACTTGTGAGTCTCTCTCTAGCTTTCTCCCCTTTCTTTTACTTTATTTTTATTTCAGCATTTCTTTCCTTTATTTATTTATTTTTTATTTTTAATTTTTAAATTACGTGGGTTATTTATTTTCAGTTATTTATTTAATTTTAATTGCATGGCTTGCATATTTAAATTCTCAGATGATGAATGGTTAGGACGTTATTTTAGATACATATGTTTAGGACGGTAATTAGAATTAGATCACAACCATTAATCGATCCACTTTCGCATTATTAAAAGAAATAAAAAAAAATAAAGTGACTGCTTTCCTTGCGTTCGACCCATAACTAAACTGATCTGTTCGCTTGCTGTTACATTTTAAATCCCAACAAGTAGTCTATCTTCGTTTATTCCTTATGATGGAAAATTAAAAAGTTTAAAAATACTTATCCGGCATTGACCTTAACCCTTACACAAGAATAACACAACTCAATAAAGTGAGGTAGCTAAGTTGTCGTGTCCTCATTATTTTCTTCATTTTCTTCCTTTTTCCTATAATGCATTGCTCCAAATTCCAACAAATCTAAACCGTCTTATCCAAGGAAAAGCAAATCTGGGTGGTGACGATTTCATCCTAATTAAGTTCCTCTTTGGGTTGTACCAAAAAAAAAAAAAAATGTTCCTTTTTGGGGAATATAAACCAGCTTGTCTTCATGTATCTTCTGAACTGGTTTTGTACTGCCATTTCCTTCATTGTTTGGTGTATCATAGTGTCAAAGATTAAAAGCATAAAACGAACAATATCCTTCTTATAAATTAAACCGGTTCCACACGTTTTAATCAGAAGCAATAATTTTGATCATACTTTGACTGCCACTAAATTCAAATTAGAAAAATAAAAAACGATGAGGACCTCATGACTAGTATGAGACCCTCGCGTGCATCTAACTATTGACAACACTTAGACACACATCCCAAGTGTACATGTGATGATGACATACCAATTTATGGGTAGAATATCTAAGTGTGTAAAATATACTTTGATGAATAAAGGAGGTCTTAATCTGAAGAGACAGAGATGATGATATGAGAAGCCAAGTGATGAGTGGTGGTGGACCGTGGATGGGAGCAGTAGAAAAGAAGGCTGAAGGTGTCGCTTTGGGAGTTCATTTCAAGGTTGGTGGAGAAAGGGAGGGGGACACGAAGGAAGGAAAAGGTTCATTAATTTGGATGGATTAATATTTTGCACTTAATAAAATTAATTAATTTGCTTAAATTGCAAGGAAATGACACCATCGATTCTCGTTTGACCCATATTTATAGCCTAAGAAATCGCACCATTGTCCTTCTCTCATCCCCAAGCCATTACTTTCTCTCTCTCTCTATAAACCCACCATTTCTACCTGTGCATTCAAAGAAGAAGATAAGATGCATTGCAGAATGCAGATCTGCAGGGCCTCCAAATTAAAACCCTAATGAAGGTCACATCAGGAATGTAGTCTTCAAGGACCCAAGTGTCAAACCCAAAGAAGTGGCTTCTCCTGCTGTCCTATCCCAACCAACCAACATTCCTTTCAAAGTCTCTAGAGGTCAAAGGAATTGCGACTAAAATCAATTCCCCCACCTCATCATTGTTATAAGAGAACTTATATATATGATTGATCGTTGTACCTTACTTGGACATACATGAGTCCTCCCCATGTCAAATCCCCTTCTTCTTTTGGATATTGGATTTGAATTTTGTTTCCATGGAGGATATTAATTTCTTAGATAAATTGTTGAAATTGGTCACCAAATTTGACATATATATGAATTATCAAAATGATTTTTTATATATCCATTGGTTAGAATAATCAAATCTTTAATGTACTTAATTGGCATAACAAACGATCAGCATGGGAATATATATTCCCACATTGTCCGTGTAAGAAAATCTGTTCAAAATAAATATTTATATATTACATATTGAAATTTTAAAATTAATTCAATTCAAAATTAGTAGGTAAATTAAATATCTAATTGAATGTAATATTCCTCTTCAGCCATTGTCGCTTAGAGAAAGAAGTTGTAAGCTAGGGCATACCAGTTCTTAATCCTAGACGATTGGGGAAGATTAGTGGGCTTCAAAAATTTTTCTGGTATCATGAATGGATGGATCAGTCACAACCAATCATTGATCAGTTAATCCAATCAAGATTGAATGTATTCTATTCAACCTGTGATGAAGGGCAATCGATGATTAAGCTTATATTTTTCTTTTCTTTTTTCCCTTTTATAAGGGTGTAGAGAAGGGGAGATCTGGGAATTGATTGTTTTTCATATGAATTTTAGAGAAAAAGAATGCTATCCAATAGTGTTACGTACATCTAGACATATGGGGAAGTGGAGCTGGGGCATAGATGTCTTTTCATAACTTGTTCTACTTCTCTATGTATCTAAGCGTACGCAACACTATCGAATAGCTTTCTATTTCCTTAATTTTATTTTAATGGTTTAGTATGGTGACCACAATGAAATTTTGAGGAATGGTATACAGGCATGCCACTCATTCAATATTTAGGGGGTCTCATTGCTTCACATGGTGGTGCCCATTATGTTTTGTGGTGCATGGCCTGCGGATATGCCTTTATGGGCTTTAAGGCCCACTGTGTTTTGTGATGCATTGCCTGCCCATATGCCTTTTGGGGCTTTGATGCCTTGTACTTCTAGCGTTCCTCTGAAATTTTAGACATTCCAGTCATTTGCTCATTCCTCTTGAAGAATACCCCTTAGGTTTCCGTTTGAGTGCAAGGAAATGAAATCAAATTTTAAATCAATCCAATTTTTTATTTTTTTAAATCATGATGGTGTAATTAATTCTTAAACATAGAAAATCAAGTTATTAAAATTTACTTTAAAATTAAGTTCTTTTGACATGAAAAATAAAATAAATTTTACATCTAAAAAATATATTCACCAAAATAGAGTAAGAGCTATACAATCATGATTACAAAACTTTTGCTTTTCTTTTCAGAAGTAATTTCACTTCCCTTTTCTTGCAACCAAACTGGAGTGTTAGGGATTTCATTTGCCAGTTGCCATTGGAAAAATTTTTAAATTTGACCTGCCCATGTTAAAATTTGGGCTTGATTGAACTACATTGAGCTGGGCCAGGCTCTACCTTATAAAAAAGACAAGGGTTAAAGAATAACCCAACCCGATAATGTTTCCTATGCCCACGCGAGGGGAAGTAGAGCCGGGGCATGTACGTCTTCTCACAACTTGGTTCCATTTCCCCAAAAATGTGAGTGTACAAAACACAATTGGGTAGGGCTCCTTTATTAAATGCTCAACCAAGCTTCGCATGAGTTGCACGCCATAGTTAATACCGCCGGCAAGTTTTAGAAATTGTTTTCAACCAGCAGCTAACTCTGGTTGAAATCTAGGCCAATTTTCCATATGGATAATGCTTAGAAATGCATGGGAAAATGAACCCTCTTTGATCAAGTGACTTCTACGACTTGACACAAAGGATGGTAAAATGATGTCCTCACCCCTGTGAAACTAAGAAAACAAAAAAACTCATCCCTTATTGGTGCTCTTGTGCGTCACCTCATTGACCTACATGCTGGCGTATGAACGGCATGACTAGAAAACATTATTTTCTCCAAAATTTATTTAAAAAAATGATATTAACTAAAATTGACTGTGGAAAAAACTTGGAGAAAGCACCATACATCATTGTTGACGGCCATATAGTTTGAACGGATCACTAAATTTGACATGTGATTTATTTAAGAAATTCCATCTCTATCGGTTAATTAAATCATGTTTCTTGGGTGGAGTTTACTCGTACGTCTACTCTTAGTAGCTATACCATGGCTGGGTCTATACATGGAGGGGTGAAGCATGCATCTATGGACAGCTCTGTTTAAGATAATTAATATCTCATACCATTGCATGGGTGGGTCACCTACCATGAAAGAAAAGCCAAATACCTCAAGTGATTACATCAGTTGAGCTAATCTGATGTTATAGTGCTCATGCATATATGGGCGACTCGATCTTTTTTAGATAATTAATATCTCATGCGTTGCATGGGTCATCTACCTGAAAGAAAAGCCAAATACCTCAAACTTGAGGTAATCTGATGTTATAGTTTAGCTTGTCCAACTCAAGAGCTTAAAATCCATACCCAATCAAACATTGGAGGGGCTTTTCTTACCCTCAATGCCCTTATATTTTTCCTTTCCCTCAATGAGAACCAGCTTAATATCCATCTACAGATATTAATTTATATAAATAGAGTCTTCTAGAGCCAGTAATCTTGGCTTCTTATGAAAGAGTGTATTTAGTGCACGAGGTTTCTACCATTACGGGTTAGAAGGGATCATAATATATGTAGTCTTACTGCTCTTCATGGAGTGGCTGTTTCTAAACTTGAACTCGCAACCATTAAGTGATCACAATGGGGTAACCTTATTATTGCATCGAGGTCTGCCCTCAGTACTCTTGGTTTCATATGAAGTTTAAAATCTATTTACCCTCAGTACTCTTGGTTTCGTATGAAGTTTAAAATCTATTTACATGTACATACACATCTATAAGTAAATAATATGCTTTAGAGCTCCTCTCGCATTCACTCCCATGTGACTCTCGCCCTCACCTATAGTGACTCTCTCACTGTACTTAAGAAACTTGGGATGTAGGGCTAACGGAAAAGTGCATAAACTCTTTCATTAGAACTAATTATGTAGACAAAGAGAAAGTTTTCTACCACCAAGGGTTCACTCTTCAGTTATGGTGATTGACATTATGATTGGACTGCTGGAATAGTAAACGTCATCATTAACTCCCACTCCTCATCTCTTAAGGTCCGAAATATTCTCTCTCAATTCAATTGAATGGTCAAATCCAATGGATTAAAAGGTTCTCTCCTCACCAAGAGAGAAGGAAACTCAATCCATATACAAAAATAATAAATTTTGTGCTTTGTCACACATACAATAGGGGGAGGTATCGACTTTGTGGGAGGATGTTTCAAGACCATAAGATGGTGGTTGAACCCTACACTTAAATCACAGATGTACAGATGGGGAATCGAACCTGAGACTGCGTGCTTAATCCACACAATCCCCAGTTCGCCCTAACCATCTAAACAACCCACGGGTGGGTATAGAATAAATAAGAAAATACACACACACACACACACTCACACAATGAGTACGACAAGGTTCGATCCCACGACCCTCCTCCCTTGGGTGCCGGCTCCATAAGTCGAAGCTACTACCATTAGGCTATCCTAGTGTTCGTTTCTCTTATTAATTATTATAACCTGAATCTCATAAATTTTAAATAGAAATTGACACTATTGAAAGGCAAAGTTAACAGATTTTGCATTTATTAACATTCAAATTAACTTTGTCCATTGCACCTTAGCTCCAAAAGATATGCAGGCATTAACTCCCAGCCTGCCACAAGTTCATAAACATCCAATTCTCAAAAGAACCTCTTAATTACAAGCAGTGTTTTAGATACCAAAAGTGATTAACTGTGTTTATCTTCTTCCCATGAACTGCAAGATAAGGGGAGGATTCCAGCCCCAAGGAGCTCATGCATCCTCTTGTTTGAAAAAAAAGAGGCTCTACTCAGATAACTACAGCCCATATATAATTCATGATCTTAACTGCTGAGACCTAGCTGGAGACCCCAGAGACAACCATATATATGTGGGCACGTGTCACCGATTATTAAAAGTAAAGTAATTGATGAATCTATGGGCACAGTTGGGAATGGATAGAAAGCCAAAAATTAAATGCAAATATATGGGGTAGTTTTAACTGAAAGAAAATCAGGGATTATTTAAATATTAGTGACCTCAGAAGCTTCAATAGATTCTTCCTTCACTCAAATACGTAACGACAAGGGAAGAAGGTTTTATATTTTAAACAAGACTTCATACAATATTAAATACTGAGACAGAGAACCTGTACCAATCTTTCTTCTTTGCATTAAATTAACCCATTTAAAAAAGTCAGATTCACAATTTCATATGAAGATGAAGACCTGATCTGATCTGATCAATTCAATATGTACCTCTATGATCAATGCCCCCCCCCCCCCAACAGGGTATTTGTTACATTGCTTCCCCTCCCTGGAAACTACTACTTGAAGATGTGAGCATTTCCATTAACTAAAATAGTAACCAAGCCTAGCTATCAAGTATTACCAGTAGTATTTCAAATCAACTCATCCTCCTCCAAAAACCTTTGTACTTGTGATGTAAATTGAGACACATCTCACCCTCTAATCTGAAATGCTTGATTGATAGATTCATAAAATGGGTTCTATTTCCAACGCGAGTAGTCCTAGGAATGATGAGTAGTTGCAGGTTTATGAGTTGTAAACCAGTTTCATTAACTTCTGGTCTATGGCCCTTTTGAATGGTGGTAGCCCATGAATTTAGTGGTCTTACTATACCCGGGACCATCCCTTATGAATTCAATGATCCTGTCGGCGGGGAATCCTCTCTCTCTCTCTCTCTCTCTCTCTCTCTCTCTCTCTCTCTCTCTCTCTCTCTCTCTCTCTCTCTCTCTCTCTCTCTCTCTCTCTCTCTCTCTCTAAGCAAACAACACTCAACAATGGGAAGAAATGGAATATGCCCATTACCCAATTAAGCTACATCTTTATTTAGCTTCACCTCTCTTAAGGTTTTAATCTAGAAGAGAAGAAAAAGAAGAAGAAGGACAATGGAGACCGATGGAAGAACATAAGTTTCATTCATCCTATCATGAATTTTCTTGTTATTTTTCAAGAACAAAAATCTACTTCCAGTTTCCCAATACATTGTCTTTCTCCCACCACTTTGGTTCTCAGTTAAATCACATACATGGATTTTACATCTCAAAAAAAAAAAAAAAAAAGACAATAAATGGAACAACAGAGATAAAGAACATAAACACTGTATTAATCACACAGTGGTTGTACCTCGATCAGATCGATGGCCAACAATAGATAAGAAAGCATTCTTCATAGCCATGATTGAGTTACAGCCACTAAGCTCACTAGCAGTACTCACTCGACCCACACCAAAGCATAAGGTTGAAGAGGCATATCCAAAGCCCTCATACTGATCATCATCTCCCTTGGAATCAAAAGATAATCTAGAACTTGAAATTCGCCTATGGAAACGGTTCATGTTAGAAGGGGTGGTTGGGGTGGAAGATGATGATGATGATGAAGACAACGAGGATGACCATGACAATGAAGATGGTGGTGATGGAGATGGTGATGGTGGTGGTGGTGGAACTTGGGATTTCTTCATATAAAGTTTTGGTAATATAGTGTGAATAAGGTTGGATTTTGAAGGCTTCTTCACTGATTTTTTCTTGGGAAGAGAATGGAAGGAAGGAGGAGGGGTGAGTGGAGGGAGAGAGGTATGAGTAAATGTGTGTTTAGGTGTACCAGGCTGAGACTCCCACAAGAATGGAACTGCACCTGCTGCACCTCTGAAGGATGAATTAGCCATGGATCTCTCCTTGCTTAGAAGTCTAGAGAAGAACTTGTCGTCCTCCTTAATTTGGAGAGACTTTTGGGGAAGTTCAGTACTGCTACCTTTCATCTTTCTGCTTTGATTGGAAAAGGTTGGGGGGGAGCTGGCTAGGACTTTGATGATGGTTCAAGATTCTAAGATAAAAAGCTGGAAGACCCCTAGCTAGCAAAGTGGGGAATAAGCATTAGAGGAGAAGCTGGTTTGGACTGATGATGCCTCAGATTTTAAGATGAAGAGCAGGAAGACCCTAGCTAGCAAAGTTGGGGAATAAGCATTAAGGGGTCTTCTCATTAAGTTCCTGGGCATTCACATCTTATATATTTTATATGAGAGACACATGCTCATTTATTAATGTTGACCAAAAGGAGTGGTGTTAGAATTTGTAATTTGATGAAACTATTTATTATATCAGTGTTATTTTAATCTTTTTTTAATAAGATTTTTTTATTGATCAAAAAATTAATAATTTTTTTTCACCCTTTTAATATAACATAATTTTTTTTAATAAGGATAATTATCGTTATGTATTCAAAAAATATGCATGATAATAACAACTACTGAACGTAATGATAAGTTATTTTAAATTATTTTTGAAAATCTTTTTATATTCTTAACATAAAGAATTTTTAGAAATAAAATAATAAACAATTAAAAGAAATTTTAAATTCTAAAATACACCTATAAAAGTATTTCTTTCATTAATATAATCTTTCAAAATACTCATGAATTATTACGAGATACTATGAATGTCCTGTGATAGGATAAGGCCCTCTCAGAGAATATAAATGATGAAAAACCTTCTTGCTAAATTTTAGCCAAAACTGAAAGAAGTCCAAAATTCCTGATGACTCTCAATGGTACAATGATTGTTTAAGTTTGAAAGCCATTGATTGAAAAAGGTAGGACCATTCAATTGTGACCCATATTTAAATTTTTCTTTCCATACACATTTCCAAACAATCAGGCCCACTAAACATCAAAACAAGTTTAAGTGTTAACATCAGTAGGGCTATCAAGTTTGATCTGAAGGACCACAAATTTAGATTCGAAAAAGAAATAGAAAAAAATTGATTTTTGCTAATCCCTTGATTCTGTCTCTTAAGTGAAATTCTATTATCTAATTATGGTAAGAGGTGAGAAAATTTGTTGACAAGGAGATTAGGTTTGGGAGTTCTTTGAAAAGGGAGGTGGTGGGTATATAATAAATGAGAAAAGGAAGAAAACTAGGATTGGTCTATAATCCATATGACCCGTGAAAAGCTGGTTTCTGCTAGTGGGCGGTTGTGGGCAGCTGACCCTTAAAGCCAACTATTTTCATTTGTTTGGTACTCATCAATTAACAAGCATTAAACCTGCAATTGAGATTGACCCTAATTATTATTTTTTAGAAATGATATTTGAGATATGGGAAGAAGAATGCTACCTAGTTGCATGGTTTATGCATTAACATGGGGCAATAAGAGGACATGCAGAGGCATCAATATTGGGTGGATTTTTTATATTTCACAAGGATTAATTCTTTTCTCCTTTGAAATATAATCATATAACAGTCATTATAACTTTATAAACCTCTTCTACAGCTTCAAGGATCCAAACATGAATCAAAAGGGACTAAAGAAACTATTTGTCTTAAGGCTATGTTTGGTAACCTAGAAAATAAAATAGTATAAAAGACATAATTAGAAGAAAAACAAATAATGATTACACAATGATTTTATATGCATCTATCATTTTTTTTTAATTTAAAATGTATTATTTATTTAAAAAAAAAATTTTTATTAACTTCCAAACATCACTTAAAAGTTTTTATTTTGAATGACCCAAGAACGAAGGAAGAACAAAGCTATTAAAGGGCATTTGGGATGTGCCCAGCAATCATTCTTGTGTGTTTTATTGACAGTCTATTAACCAAAACACCCTCCCTTTCTTCTTATCTATTAGATGGAAATGTGACAAGACATCATTCAGGAGGCCCTAAAATTGACTAAACCCTTTGTGCTTGATGACCAAATAACAAATGAACAGTACTACAAGAAAACCCAATTACTTTATCTGTCCTTGGACATTAACAAGTGGGGTATGTGGTTGGTTGTTGGTCGGTTGGGTAACCCATGTTTTTATTTCATTTTGTTTTTTATTTTATTATTTTTACGCATCCAAACATAGCTTAAGAGAAAAAATTTATGATAGTATTAAGAATTTCTAAATTGGGATTTTCTTATATTACAATTCATGGTGTTAGAAAAAATTTCGACCCAATTGATCCTGTAGAGGATCATCGTATTCTATCAAATTAACCTCAGAAATTTATTTTAAAAAATAAATAAATAAATCCTCAACAAATGTTTTAGATCTATCATCACCAGTCCATGGAGTCTGGTCATAAGGCATGCCAAGTGTCAGTTATAAACCCATTAAAACCACCAGCCAATACTGTTTATAGAGAGGATCTATCCAAACTATCACTGTACTTGATTTCGACCTGACCATGTGAGCCATTTATTTTTTCTTGGTCTCTTTCTCTCTCTCAAAAGGCAGTGACTGTTATGCATTCTCTGTCACGCTTTTAAACTATATAACAAATCAAGTTGCCTAGATACATACAAAAATGGTCGATCAGGAAAAGATCTTTCATAAGAAAAATAATGAGAAAGATCAAGACAAAAAGGTGATTATGTTCATTGAAAATGACCCTTTAAGTGGCCATCAAGAAAGGCTTTTTACTGTGATCCATCTTGTTTGGATTCGGATCCTCATTGGCCAGGGTGATTCATTTCGTCTTTGTGCGTCAAAACGTAACGGTCATACATAGAAAACATTTTCTCTATAAATTTTTTTATTAATTATTTTAGTGTAATATATAAAAAAAAATTATTTATAAATTTTCATGTAAAGCATTATTTATATAAAAAAAAATTCCAATAAAACAAACATGGCCTTGATTAAAAAATGTGCCAAGAGGGAAACAAAATACAATCTAAAATTGACTTCGTTTTACGTTGACATTTACTATGATCTCACTTCATTAATTTATGTTTAATTGTTATTTTTTTAATCTAAAATAGAAATCCCTTAATAGAAAAATATATTTTTATTTTATACATACAAGCCTGAATAAAATAATTGATATGTTAAAAGTTAGTTAAGATGCCATTGGAGGGAATGAATGGGTCTTAAAATAGATGACACTTAACTACTTCGTCTTGGTCAAATCTTGGAACGTGCTTTGATGCGGAATCACCGGCGATGATGAGGAGGAGCAGGGAACACAACACACGTGTGATATGCTTTGAGGTACGTACCACTCCGGCCATTTTTTTGGAGTTGAATTTGTTAATTAGTACTCTTTTTTTGTGCTAATCTATTCCTTTGGTGCTTCCGAGCATATATAATGCCTATAAATAACAGACTAGCACAGTGCATACGGGACATGTCTGGAATTAAACTATTGTTATTTGGTAATTAATTATCAAGCACTGGCCCTATTAATCAATTCAGAAAGAAATCTGGCCCTGGGGCTCTGGGCTTTTGAACTTAGTACAGAAGGTGTGGGCCTGGGGCTTTCGGCTTTTGTACTTATGTGAGGGAGGTGTGGGCCTGGGGCTTTGGGCTTTTGAACTTACGTGCAGGAGGTGTGGGCCTGGGGCTTTCGCTTTTGAATTTATATGTAGGGTTCTTGCCTTTAATGTCCAATGTTGAATTCCTTCTCTTTTTGACCAGTGGGACAGTGATACAGACGCGGCCAGGCCCACCAAATTCAATAGGAAGTGGTCACCACTTCTGGGTAGGGGTGTCAACCGGTCGGGCCGGTCCGGTTTCGATCGAGCTTAATTGGGCTTGAAGACTTTCAAAGGCTACACCGTGTCCGCCCATTTAACTAATCGGGCTTAGTTATTGAGGGCATGGTACACTTTATATTCGGTCGGTCGGCCTTGGGCTATAATCGAGCTACCTTAATCGGGCTTTAATCGGGCTTTAACTGGGCTACGAACATATTTAATGTTAAATGGGTTTTAATCGGTTCTTAAATGGGCCCTCTTTAAAATGTGCCTTTATATTCCGGCCCACTCATGCAAGCCCAAAAAAATGACAATAAATCAATAAATGATACAAAATATAACCATTATTTAAAATGTGAACATGTCTTTACTTTTTAGTTTTTATTCTTTAATTTGGGGGGTAAAATAGGTATTCTACAATCATTAAAGGGTCGGGCCAAGTCGGTGCACAATAGGCCAATCTCGGTCGGGCCTTATTCGGTTGGTCTCAGTCAGGCGCCCGACGGTCCAAGTAGCAAAACCGAGACCGACCTTTTATAAACGGGCCGGGCTCAAGCCCGACACGTTAAATAAATGGTCCGAGCCGGGTTGATCTATAAACGATCAGTCCCGGTCAATTTAATCGGGTCGGGCACGAATTGACACCCCTACTTCTGGGTTTCCTTCTCCCTTTATTTATGCCCCTCATCATTGTTTAAGTCTCACTTGTTCCACAAAACATTTGGGCCTTTATAGTAAGGCCCACATATGTAATGTTAATTTAAGCAGTAGAGGATTGGGATAAGTAGTGCATGTTACAAGTGGAGGACCAAGAAACCAACCCAACCTCCTATATCTGTAATAGTCACATTGGTAGGGGTCCCCTAAATCGAACGGGTTAAATCTACTGAAATTTGAACTGAAACCTTACTGGACTGGTTTCTTTTTGGGCTATTATAAAACCAGTTGTGATGTGACTATGAAAGTGGACTCTTTCTATTGATTTTGTTTTCCAACCAATAAAACCAATAGAATTAAGTTTTTCCTCACCTGGGAATTCTCTATGTTTGATGTGACCATGTAAGTTGATTCAATTGGTATCATTAACTCCCATCCTATTATAGGTTGAAACTACTACCCTTCCCATGCCAATCCGACAGTTTCAATGGCCATACATGGTGAGGGGATTCATCGTTCATCATGGGTGGAAGAAAACTTCATCCAAAACAATGCAAAAGCTTTAGCGTTAGTGTAATTGTAATAATTTGGTGCCCTACCCATTCCACTTACACATGAGGAGGTGTAGAGAATAATCCCAAATCAATTTAATTTTCCTTAGGAATCTTCATATAGTAGCTAGGCCTTCCTTAGTTTTTCCATGTATTTTCAAGTTCGTCTATGTTTAGTGCTTGAATTTTTCATGATCAACCTTGGTATGTTTATGGCTTAGATAAGTATTTATTCCCTGGTTACATATGTTTACATGTATGTGTTTGGATGTTAATTTCCAATAGAATATTTTTGGACCATGGAATATAGAGAAACTTTTGCTAAATTGTATCCAGTCCATTAAGTTTTATAGGATTGGGCTTGCTATGTGACATGTTGGATGTTGTTCAAATTCTATAAATAGATGTATCCACAGGTCCCTCACTCACATATCAATTTTGGGGGAAGATGGGACTGTTTTCACTCAAACTGGATATGCTTAAAGCTTATGATCGCCTTGAGTGGCCTTTCCTTCGTCACACGCTTCTCTCTTATGGTATTGATCCGACATGGGTCCAGCGCATCATGTTCTATGCTGAGAATACACAGCTCAGTGTTATGCTCAATGGTACTCCACTCCCTCCCGTCAAGCCTTCACGAGGTCTACACCAAGGCGACCCGCTCTCTTCTTATTTATTTGTCTTGTGCGTTGAGGTGTTATCCACGAAATTAGCCATTGAACTTCAGCAACGTCATATCAATGGCATTCCACTTTGCAGGGGTGGTGATAGAATCACGCATATGGCCTTCGCAAATGATCTAAATTCCTTTTGGAAGGGCTTCCATGACTGAGGTAAGAACACTTACCAATATCTTGGATCAATATTGCTCATTTTCAGGTCAACAAATCAATCTAGCTAAGTCACGAGCTCATATCAGTCCTAATGTTGATTCTTCTATGAAGAGGCAGCTTAGAGAATTCTTTTATATCATTCCAACCAATGTTGTGGACAAGTTCCTTGGCATCCCTATTAGCGGCAAACTCTCGAAGGCTCATTGTGAAAGTCTCCTTCGACGGGTAATGGATAAGCTTCAACATTGGATGACTCAATTCCTGAGCCCTGCAGGTGAGACCATCCTCATTCAAGCTACTTTGTCGGCCATGCATTATGTTATGTCTTGCTTCCATCTTCCCGCTTCAGTTCACAGATCTTCAGACTCCTCTTCTCTGATTTTTTTTGGTCCAATGGAGTTTCTCGCCAAGTTCCTACCATAGGCTAGACAACCATCTGTCGGCCAAAACATGCTGGCGGCCTCAATCAAAAAAAATATGCTAGCTTTAATCTAGCTCTTCTAGCCAAAAGGCTAAGAACTTTTGCAAGCACCATCATCTTTTTGGAGCAAGTTACTGAAGCAAAAATACTTTCCTACTACAACCTTTCTTCAAGCTCGTTGTCCCTCAACTGCCTCTTAGGGCCGGAAGTCAATTTGTGCCACCAGTGATCTACTTACCCAAGGGATTTTTTACTCTATAGGAGATGGTCACTCAATTCGCACTTGGTTGGATAATTGGATCCCAGGTTTTCCTCTGACGGTGGCCCCTCTTCCTCTTCCTTGTGAAGCCCCTTTATCTGTCTCTTATCTCATCGATCTTGACATGAGAACTTGGCGACGTGATCTCATCACTTTCTGGTGGTCTCTAGAGATAGCCATGGCAATTCTCGCCATTCCAGTTCCTATATTTCCTTGTCCTGACAAGTTGGCAGGGTCCCCTACTTCCTTAGGGACTTTCACTGTTGCCTCGGCCTACGATCTCATCAACAACACCTCCACATCAGATTCCCTACCTTCATTCTCCTGGAATTGTATCTGGAAGCTTCCAACCGCTCCAAAGACTCAGATTCTCATATGGAAGATCTGTCATAATAAGCTTCCTCTCCCTGACCTTCTCATTAGGGGTGGGCTTCATCTTTCACCTTACTGTTGATTATGTCTTATTGAGAACCAATCAACAAGTCACTTATTTTTTTACTGTGCACTCAGAGCTCAGATTTGGTCCCTGGTGACTAATCTTCTAGGTCTCAATGCTCAACACTCCTTCCCGCCCCTACTCAAGCAATTTTGTTTTCCACCCACCTCTATTAGGGACTCCATTTCGAAATCAGCAATATTTTGCTCTATTATTTGGCATATTTGGCTTGCATACTAGGATTTGGTTTTCCATGAATAGCCCTTCTCTCGGCATTTTGTTATCCTGCGAGCGTTGCATACTGCTAGGGATTTCTTTCCCTCCGCGTGTAGTGTGACACAGGCTAACCCTCGTTGGGTTTGCTAAATCCGCCCTACAGTTGATCATTTGAAGATTAATGTTGACGGAGCTAGCCGAGGTAATCCAAGCCCAGCTGCGATCTGTGGTATTTGTCGCAATTCATATTCCTTTGTGATAGGTGGCTTCTGGGAAGGTATCGGTCATCATTTTGCCCTAGTGGCTGAAGCTTTGGCGGTTCGATTTGCACTCTTTTGGGCTATCCAACGGGGCTTTCAATCTATTATAGTGGAAAGTGACAATTTGTTGATTATCAATCTCTTAAGGGGTTCTTCTTCTTCGTGTCCGTGGCGTATCTCTACAATTATCTCCGATTGCTTGTCGCTTGCTCATCGGTTCTCTTCTATTTCTTCTCTCACAATTTGAGTGAGGGTAATACAATTGATGATTATCTTGCCTCGAAGGCTGCCGTATCCCAATCCCTCTTCTTGTTTTCTCTTCCCCCCCCCCCCCTTCTGTGGTCCATCACTTGTTGTTTGCTAACCATGTGGGTGTTTTTTTCGCTCGCCTTCATTAATAAGATTTCATTTACCAAAAAAAAAAACATATCAATTTCAGCACAAATGCATTTTCCAAGTGGCAAGAGTAAAAGATTTGAAAAACTAGGACTATCAGAGATTGCACAATAATTATTAGAGCACCGTAGATGTGCATAACATACATGAGATTGATATACATGCCAATACAAAAGGGAGTATATGGCTGAATTTGAGTTTGGAACTTGATGAGTAGCCCATCCAAACCGTCCTCCGCTATTTATATAATAATTGGAATTGTCACATCTTTCTAACATGTGACAAAATTTGTCAACGAATGACTTTTTTCTTAATTTAAAACATGTTAAAGTAATTAAATTCTGCTTCAATTCCAATCAATAATAGTAATTCATTGATAATAATTTTAATTATTTGTTACAATATAGCTATTAACTCTTTTATAATTCTGCCCATGCTAAGCACGGGATTATTAATTAACTAGTTGCAGAGAATATTTTAGTTCAAATATTACATTGATGCATTTGTCAACCATTACTTGCAAATAAATATTGGAGAGTTGAGTCTTAGGAACAGTTCTCATTTCCCTATGATTGGTATTCAACTCCATTATTATATTTTTTTTTCATCCATTTGATCGGCATTATTAGACCTTAACACGTTTAGTAGTTGTATTAAGATAGAACTTAGGTTCGACATAAATCCACTATTTGGGAATTAGTGCCAGTTTAGCACAATGAGCCCAAGCCCGTCCTGAGACCGATAGGGGCTAGAGGCTTTGGACTGGGGTTTTCATCCTGTGGGCCAGGCTAGTGCAAGGATTTCCTGCCCTTGGCCGAGGCCTTGGGTTGAGCCAAACCTTCATTTGAAAGACGTATCATTGTCTTTCACACTTTTCTAGTACGCACGAAATAATTGGCTTTTTTATTCTCGCTCAAAGAAGAAGAATGTTATACTCAAAGAGCAAAAACTTCTTCTTTTTTTTTTTTCACTTATTTTGGTTATAACAAGATTTTCATATATATGATAAGAATCACAGATTAAGTCTTTTACTTTTAATATAGATCATTGATTTAATGTATGAAATACAAAAACATTGGTGTCAACAGTTTTTTTTCCCCTTTTTATAAGTAAAAATAAACGAAAAATGACATAAACGGGCCAAGCCCTGCCCTTGAGCCCGACAAGAGGCGAGGCCAGCCTGAAAATCCCAGCTGAACCCTAGACCGAGTCAGGCCGGGCCGTTCAGTAAACATTTTAAATCATGACAAACTCAATTGGTCAATCTAATCTTATAAGATTGAATCGTCGGAAAATGCTAAAAGATTCCACTTAGAAGGATATAACTCAATCATTATATTTTGACATTTTAAATCTTAATGATTTGCATCATAATCATCAATTTTGCATTTTCAATAATGATAAATGCAATAGTAAAGTATGATATGTTATTTTTAATTATTTAAAGCATTTGATCTTGCATCTTGCAGTAAAATTTCAACAATGAGGATTGTATGATTCTATTGATTCAATATTTTATTAAACTTTATATTGTGTGTTTCATGATTTAAAATGCTAACTGAACTATAGTGATAATCCAAGATGTTTTAAAATTCCAAAATGTAATAGATGAACTGTACCCTTCTAACTATAAGCTTTTAGAATTTTTTTTGTAATGGTCCAATCTTAGATCAGATTCTACCTTCATGTTTTGTCATTATTTAAGGTAGAAGGTTTCCTACAAGGCCAGTGTAAGAAAGAATCTATATTAGACCAATGAAAGGTTAAAAATGGTATACCATCTTTATGGAATCCACATGAGATCCATGTGATCAAAATAGGAGAAAGCATGCCAATGTGGATCCACAATTTATTTATATGAGAAGCAAATAAAATAAAATTTTTTCTGGTAAATTTTTCTATAAATTAGATGGCCACTGGCCCACTAGTGAAATCAAATTTTTAATAGTCTGTCTGGTCCAACATAAGCCCAGCCAAACCCTTACATCAAATACCAAGACGGACCCAAAAGGATCAGGCCCCCATTTGGCCAAGTCCAGGTTTGGCTATAGCCCAAGTTTCATCTCTAGTAAGACTTTCATCCGCAAGACTACAACGGTCGGTTTCCACTCACGAACTTCATAATGTCATTTGACGCGTGGGTGGAAAAGTGCTCCCAAAGGTTCAAAAAAGAGGGTTTTGTTAGGCCAAACCATCAAACGGCTAATCACAATTTTTTCCTTCTTTAATTTCTGATTTTGCGGAAGATTAGATGTTTTAGCCACCGAGGCTCAGTGCGCCACGTGGATTTTGGTACTTGACAAGTGGCACTGGGAATTGTATAGGTCCCATATCCATTCTAGATTCCAATCGGACGTCTCCTACGGATCCACCTAGCTCGGGGTTCGAAGAAACTTAAATAGTTTTCCCTCCCTTGACCTGCAATTACAGTCAACTTTAAGGGATATTTATGTAATAACACGTTATTGTCCTAAAAAAAAAACAGGAAGGTTTATCCGTCTCTTTCTTTCCTTTCCTTTCTCTCTCTCTCTTTCTCTATTTCAGTGGCAGTCTCTTCAGTCGGTTCAGTGTCTCTTCTTCTTACTGCTTTTGCTTTGTTTTCCTTCCCCATTTACAAGCAACATCATCGTCGTCACCATCGTCGTGATTATCGCCGCTAATTCAAATTCTAGGGTTTCTTTCTTTCTCGAAAAGCAAAAACCCTAGTGACTATTAACTTACTGTTGCAGACATCTCTCACAACCGTTCTTGCTAACATTTCCGCGTAATGGCTGGAACCCTAGATTCTAGCCCTAAAATAACTTCGGACAGAGTTGAGACCCTAGAACCCAACTCCAATGTGGTCTCAGCAGCCTCGGAGAATGCGAGGGAGAGGAACAGTTCAAGAGCGGAGATTGACACGTCGCCGCCGTTTGAATCGGTGAAGGAGGCTGTTAACCTTTTCGGTGGGAGCGGTGTTTGGAGACCCCATCATAAGATCATGGGAGCCGAGGTGGGTTCTGCTTTTAACCAATCAAGAATGCCTGATAGTGTCGAATTTGAAATTTAGATTATTATCTTTAATCTCTCTGTTGTTTTGCAACCGTAGAATCACTCGTTGTCTCTATCATTTCCCTTCTTTTTTGTTGCTGTGATGGTGTAATATTTAGAAGTAGTTAGCAGTTTCTCTGTTATTGTTGTATACTTGTTTTTCCTACTTCTCATCTCTCTGCTTTTTCTGTTTCAGTTTTTTGCAAGTTGAAATTTACTCATTTTCATATTTTATTGATTTCAAGAACGCTAGAGTTTCATCTTCGTGTAGTTCACTCCTTTTAATCAGGGGGGAAGGGGGGAGGGGAGGTTATTTGCAGTCGCAGAGCTTGCAACCCATTTCTTGGATTTCTTTTGTGGGTTCTTCATGTTCGCTCTTGTTTTGTTTTGTGAATTCAAAATTATGCATCCATAGATTGTTTTGTGCATTTGGAGTTCTTCCTCAACTTGGTGTTTTTAAAAATAACATGGTTTTTAAAATCTTCCCTCTGTCCGAGGTTCATGAACCGAGTCTTACCTCTATTTTGTCCCTTTGACCACTTTGATCACAACAGTTATAGCAATGGGATTATACGGTTGGAACCCATTGGAATGTGGACTGTGTATCCTGCACCATTCATCTTCACAGTATTACTGGATAATGTTGGTGGGTTGCAAATGCAAGAGATATTCCTATATGTTGCTACTATATCTTAATTTCTATGATTTCTGATAGTATCTTTCTATCATAAGCAGCATGGCTTTGAGGAGATTGACATAGCAAAAGTGGAGGAACAAGCAGAACATTTGGGGAAGGACTTGATCGTGAAAGAGAGGGAAACACTTGATGTCCTAAAAGAACTTGAGGCAACAAAGAGGGTTGTGGAGGATTTAAAATTGCAACTTCAGAAAGAAGCATCTGAAGGGACTGCAAGCGTGCAAATAGATTCAGATGAAACGAAGACAAGTCCTCCTGTTGAGGAAAAGGAAAAGCAAATTCAGGAATGTACATTTGAGACTGATCAGAACTCAGTGGTTGGTTTGAGCCTGTGCCCCACTTCTTCTCCAGTCCTGATATTAATGGAACTGAAGCAGGCAAAAATGAATCTTAATAGAACGACGAATGATATTGCTGAGATTCGAGCTTCTGTTGAATCACTAAACCAAAAACTGGAAAAGGAGAGACTCTCATTAGATAAGACCCGTGAGAGGCTAACTTCTAATTCTTTTAGGATTTCATCTCTAGAAGAGGAGCTAAACCAAACGAAACTGAAACTGCAACAGGCCAAAGATGCTGAAATCAAAGGTGTTTCTGAGAATCCTACAGATATTTCAAGGGAGCTTCAACAATTGAGCTTGGAGGCTGAACAATTTAAGAAAATGGCTGAAGCTGCAAAATCTGAAGTAATGAAGGCAATGTCAGAGATTGAGCAGACCAAAACAAGCATTAGGACTGCTGAGATCAGATGGATTGCAGCTAAAAAGACGGAAGAAGCAGCTAGAGCAGCTGAAGCTGTTGCTCTGGCAGAGATAAAAGCTCTATCAAAAAGTGAGAGCTCCTCTGGGGTTTCCCTCCCGAAGTCTGAACTAATAACTCTTTCTTTTGAAGAATACTCATCCCTAACCCAGAAAATGCGAGAAGCTGAGGAGCATTCAAGGAGGAGGGTTGTAGAAGCCATGAATCAAGTTGACGAAGCAAATATATCTAAGATGGAAATATTAAAGAAGGTTGAAGAAGCAACAGAAGAAGTTAGAATGAGTAAAAGGGCCTTAGAAAAAGCTCTAAACAGAGTAGAGGCTGCAAATAAAGGGAAGCTTGCTGTTGAAGATGCTCTCCGAAAATGGAGATCAGAGCATGGTCAAAAGAGGCGCTCAGTGCATAACAATACGAAATTCAAGAATTCTTGCTCATCTGTCCATCGGAGAGATTCTCGGCTGCTTGATGTCAATGGGCTGAACCTGGTTAGTGATGGATCAAAGCCTGTCTTGAAGCCAACCCTCTCAATAGGGCAAATACTGAGTAGAAAGTTGCTTCTGCGAGAAGAGTTTGAGACTGGCCAGGTAGAAGTCATCACTGAGAAACCAAAAGTGTCACTGGGTCAGATGCTTGGTAAAAGTAATGGGGTTCTTTCTCCTCGGAAGATTGAGAAGGATGGATGTGGTCACAAACAGTTATCGGCAAAGCGGAAGAAATCTGGCTTTGCACGGTTTTCCCTCCTCCTGACCAAGAACAGTAAGAAGAAGAAGAAGCAGCGAAATTCCTACCCTGAACCTGAAGTAATGTGATGGTGAATACATTTACTTATTTTTGCTGACTCACTTTGGTTTTTTCCATCTCTTCCTGTTCTGAGAATTGTGTCTGCTTGTTTTTACTTGTTTGTATTTCACATCTTATTAGTTATGGTTCTTGTTTGTAAGGATGTTTATCATATGTTGTCAATTCTATGAGGCGAGCTGATGTATAAATAGCATAGTTCTTAAGATTGTTTTCAAGAACAAATAATCCAATGCATTATGAAAATGGTATAACACACTATGGGCAGAGTACATGGGAATAGGGTTGGGGTGTGATTGAACTGTTCCTTCTAGGTAGATCTCCACTCCCTAATGTCCAAATTAAGATGTTTGGATGATCAGAAGACTCAGAACCGTCCTATTTTGGCTTGGGCTGTGATTGAACTGTTATTTTGAGGTAGATTACTGTTCTTCTTCTTATTTTGGCTCCCAACTGCTGGATGTGCGCTGGGCTATCACCTGAACTATAGAGGATCTGGATATCCGGGGAAGAAATAGGGGCATGGAAGCACCTTAAAGAGTCATATCACGCCTTAATAATGCTCGATTATATTCCAAGCCGGTACCTTTCATGCCTTATGTCTCTTCTTAATCTAGCATCCAAAGTATTCATTGCTGATGTGTTCACAATGTTAACTTCACATCTCTATTCGTAACATTCTTTCCTCCCGTCCTGTACTTTCCTCCACACTCCCTCTCTCCCTACTACAACGTCTCATCACCAACCCACCCACCTGTCATATCTGTCTCATTTTCCTAAAATCGCCGACTTCCCCCTCATTTCTAAAATATCTCATGTCATCCCTAATTTCTCTCTCATCGATTTTTAATCATTCTATGTCCTTATTTAAACAATAACACAACTTAGTCTTATTCCAACTAAATGGGATCAATTATATGAATTCGAGTGAGGATAAAGAAAAAGAAAGAAATGAAGCACAACAATACCTATAGGACATCCCACTTACGAAAGATTGGCAACATGGATCTTTCCCGTCCAAGCAACTCTATTAGATATCATATTAGGGTCAAGACCTAACTTTTGCATCTCTCTCCTTACCAATTCATCAATGGTCATTTTCGGTCTGTCTCTAGCCCTTTTAGATCCATCCATTTGGATCTGATCACTTCTCCGTATTGGAGCATCAAAAGGGCTCTCTTTGGACATGTCCGAACCATCTTAATCGGCATTCTATGAGCTTATCCTGAATCGAGGCAACTCCCAAGTCAACTTTAATCCAGTCATTCCTCAATCTATCTCTCAAAGTTTTGTTGTATATCCTTCTCAATATCCTCATCTCTGCCACTCAACTTATCTATAATATGCTTCTTGACTACCCAACATTCCGTTCATACATCATAGCCGATCTTGTAACTGTCATGTAGAATTTGCCTTAAGCTTTAGAGAAATATGTCGATCACAAAACACTCCATACACACCTCTCCTCTTCAACCATCCTACTTTAATTATGTGAGAAACATCATCATCTATCTCACCTTTCTTACTTATGATTGAACCCATATATCTAAAATAGCCGTTTTTCGAGATCTCTCTATACTAAATTTTCACCACTTCGTTATCAGTCCTCAATCAACTAAAGTTACACATCATATACTTTGTCTTCGTTCTACTTGTCTTAAGACCTCTTGATTATAATGTAAATCTACATAACTCCAACGTATCATTTAATCTCAACCATTATCTCACCCACCAGTGCTATATCATCAACAAAAAGAATACACCATAGGATTTCTCTTTGAATGTTCTTGGTTAGATCATCCATGATAAACGTAAACAGATAAGGCTCAATGCAAACACTTGATGTAACCCAACTATAATTGGGAATTCACTACCTTGACCTCCCACATATCTCACACTAGTCACCACACCTCCATTCATGTCCTTAATTGTTTTCATGCATTTGTTTGGCACCTCTTTCTTCTCCAATACATCCCAGATTAATTCTCTGGGACTCTGCCATATGCATTTTTTATGGATCGATGAAAATCACATGGAGATCCCTCTTGTATGTTCTAGTTTTTTTCATTAGCTTCCTTAGTAAGTAAATCGCTTATGTTGTGGATCTCCTAGGCATAAAACTGAATTGATTCCTTGAGATATTAATTTCTCTTCTTATGAGGACTTTCATAGCTTTCTCCCATAATTTCAAAGTATGACTCACAAGTTTTATGATTCATTTAAAATCACTCTTATTTCCATCCAAGCAAACTAAATCTTTCTATAGGCTTATTTAATGGGAGAATGCACAGTATTGTCTAGAATACTGATACACTTGCACTTGCATTGACATTCACGGGATGTAGACTAATACAAGAGGGGGTATTTGATAAATTAGACTATGAAATTTGATATGTGGCATTTTGATTTCAGTGAGTCACTCGGGTCAAGTCAACAAAACATGAAATATGGTTAGGAGTCATGATTCTTGAATACTTGCAAAGGTTTAAGAAATGACCAGACAGGTGCAAGTTTTCATTGACTTGGTTTTTTTAACCCCAGTCATGTGAAATCAATAAGTCCGTTTTTTTTTTTTAGCCATATTGTATTCATAGACCATAAGTTTGATATCAAATTAAAGAAAACTCTATAATTTTTGTTCATTGTCTTCAATATTACATCTTTTTTGTCTTCTCACTTGCAAAGCAACCATGAGCTCAATCCCTCCTCACTTGGAGAAGGAGAAGAAAGAAAATATTAAAAAAAAAAAAAAATGATTCACCTCAATCAAGTTTAACTCGCTCAAATTACTAGGTTTTGAAAAAGGTGAGCTCAAGTAAAAAAATCTTATTTTCCAACTATGATAAAAACGGCCACATATGGGATGTTTGCAGCAATCTAATGAGTCATTTATGACATATATTGAACATAAAGCATGTAAATATGGTTTTCAATGTCATGGTAAATATGATAATGTTAACCTTATATTTTGGTGCGTAGCGCATTATGAGTAGGTCTACCCACATATTAAACTTGAAAATTTAAGGAAAATTTCACTTGTCGAAGAAAATGAAAACTTCTTCAGCTTAGAGTCTTTAGACTGCAATTTCCTTTCTATTTGATTTGATTAGTTAAAAATACATTAGTGGATTTGATTAGTTAAAAATACATTAGTGGAATCTATAAAATAGCTGCCATTTTAAAGCAAAAGTTAAGACAATGGACTACATGAATAAACCTCCCTTATTAAACCTTTGTAAATAACATTTCCCTTATTAAACACATTAATAATTTAGAAAAGAAGTTTCTCACGTAACTAATGTACCATTTTTCTCTCTCTCCTCTCTCCTCTCTCGAGTCACGACCATATGGGCCGTATATAGATGATATTGTTTACTTGCTGCCATTGGTGTGACGCGAGAGAGTAGAAAAAAAAATGAAAATTTTATTTTTTATGGATAAATTTATATCGGTACTATATAAGAGCAGTTCTCATTGATATTGCCAATATTAAAAAAAAATGAAAAAAAAATTATGATTATCTTTAAGGAATCTTCTAAATAAAACATAGGGGAATAAAAGTTGTTATATATATATATATATATATATATAAGAATCCTGCTTCTATTTTTTTTTTTTTTTTTTGTGGGGACCAAAAGGGGTGAATCGATGAAAATCAATCAATTTAAATTGAACTGAACCTTTATTGGTTTGTTTTCGGGTTGGATTTTTATGGAAGTTATAGTAATTGAAACTAAACTGGACCGATTGAATGCCTTGGCTGAAATCGAAAATCAGATCGAACCTGATTTAAAAAAACGAGACCGGACTGATAGCAATTCGATAAGAAACCCAAAACCCCAAAAAAAAAGTTTCCCAGCTGCAGCTAACGGCTTGCCAGTAGGAAGTCGACAGCCAAGCTTCCTCGTTTCCACGTAAGCACAAATAATGGAATTAAATAAAGCTCCCCAGGCCCCATAGACTCCAACATGATTGGTGCCTTTCTTGGGTTCCTGTTATTCCCTCATTCGTCTTCTCGCAAATCACGATAATAAATCTTCCACGCTTCTCCAACTTGAGAGGTAGTCACCAACCCCAAAAGGAAGAAAGATCTCTCTCTCTCTCTCTCTACCAAACAGTCTTCCTCTCTCTCACCGGATCCCTTCTTCACAGGTAATTTTAATTTCTTTCTGCTTTTAACAGATTCCTTCTTCTTCTTCTCCTGAAAGGCTGAAACCCAACTTTTGCTTCTGATTCTGTTTAATTCTGATAAAGCTTTCGTTTTTAACTTGGTTTTCTGTCAGTCTACCGATCAATCTAAAGTCTAAACCAGCAAAAATCCTGGAGTTAACTGCTTAACTTTCTTTCAGGAACCCAATAAGTTTCTCTGAAATTGAATTAGTTTTCTTTCCATCCCCTCCCCACTTTTGGCCGGAGAGGAAAAAGAATCTAGCACTTGGGTATGTGTTTTCAGTGTTATTCTTTCTTTGCGTTCTTGTTGTGTTTCTTCTCATATGTTGTTTAATTATAGTTAAATTATTTGTTGTTAGTATCATATTTGAATTATGGCTCCGTTTCGTTTTGATGACATTTGTTTATACGTGGCCTGGGTTTGAATTGACATATCCGGAGTTTGAATTTTTCTTCCTTATAGCTATCTTCGAAAGTTGACCTTTGGATCCCCCTCCCAAACTATTTCTGGTTCCTCCATGAGCTACCAGTTACTAAATTCTGATACCCTCTGTGACAAGTTGCTCGTTTCCAGTGCTTTATGCTTCTTTAAAATTGCCTCAGTGCAGTGCTGGTTTCGGAGCTAATTATGGGGAAAAAAATGTAGTCTTTGGAGGTTGTGGCTTAGCACCAGTTAGGGGGCATACATATATGTATATGCATCTAAGTTTTGTCCCGCCCAATTTTTTTGGAATATTGTAAATCACGTATCTAATTCTGTAAGAAATCTGGTGAAAATTAACCTGTTGCAATGAATGTCTTGGATTCATTGCCCTCAAAATCTATCATTGATTTGATAATTAAAATTAGTTTTTTGGAAAATACTATAGCCTTAGGAAGCTGTCCTCAATTCTAGGATAAATACTAAATCTTCAAGATCCCTCAAATTGAGATCAATTATGGATATTATCGGTGGCTATGACTTAATCTTTAGTTTATTTCTCACATGTAGGAGTGCATATCAGTTTCTAGCTTTTACAATGGGCTGGTTTCTAGAACTAACAATATTCAAATGAGTGAACTTAAAAGATCTGTGATGCTTAACTATCTTAACCATGACGATATTGTATAAGTTGGATTTTAACCAATTTTCGCTGCAGGCATTATGGGTGTGAGAGTAGGGCTTTTGTTTCTTGTTGTACTGGGCATCAGCTGGACTTGTGCGGATGCTAGGACCTTAATAATCTCTGATCCTTCAGGTAAGCCTTAAGACTCTTTATTGTCTTTTCATCTTTCATCCGAGCATGATATTCTTCTTGTAAATTTCAAGAAGACTTTAAACCACCCAATGCATTCACTATTTTTAGCCTTCTTAGTAATTTCCTAAAGATTTTAAACCACCCAATGCATGCACTATCTTTTAATCTTCTTATTTGGTCATTCGTCTTTCATTTAATGAATTAATCTTGTATGAAACTTCCACAGGATTTTTACTACCTAATAATATGCTATCTTTTCCTGTCCCAGGCGTCTTTCTAGCTTCTACGCTGTTGCAGTATCTTGCACAAGGGGATGCATATTATATTCTTTTTCCCCTTTCTGTTATGTTTACTCCTTTCTGAAACTTCCTGTGACTGTACTTTGCCAGTACACACCGACCTCATCTAACCTCAACTATGTCTTCACATGCATATTATATTATTTTTTTCCTTCCTGTCATGGTTAAATATGCTGTCAATGATTTCCAAAACCTGACCAAAACTTGGATAGTAGATGTTCAAACGTGTTAGGTTTTAGGAGATTGAGATCTTATAATAGTTTTCTCATGCCAATCTAGTTTTTGGAAAAATCCATATATATCCTGCATGTACCCTCTACCATCTGGAGAAGTGAACTCGTCTACAAATTACAAAAGTACATTTGCTTACTCATCCAGTGAAAATAGTTGAGTTGATGACCGTATGCTTCATGTTGTAGTTATGCAGATCAGTTATGAGAAGCCCAAAAGCAAGATTCAAGCTACCACGATTGCTGCAACAGATGAAAGAGTGTGCCTCTTGTGTGAACAGTTCACTGCCCAGGCAGTAGAGTACCTTAGCGACAACAAGACCCAGAAACAGGTTATCGAGGGTCTTCATCTTGCGTGCCATAAGTTGCACTCCTTAAAGCAGAAGGTTGCCATCAAATCTCATGCCATGGCTAAAATAGTTTTGTTGAGACCTTATGGGTGCTGTATGCAATAAAAAAATTTATATGTTCTGCTTCTTTATTTTTTTAGTTATGCATTGGAACTTCTTTTGCATACCCTGATAAATTTGTCACTTTGGATCCTGAAACGATTGCCTGTCCAATTCAATCAGCCAATGTAAGTGGAGGGTATAACACCAGAGAAAGGAAAAGGAGGGGGGGGGGGGGCGCTGAAATGAGCCAATTTTATTGGTAGAAATGGAAATCTCTTGAACCAAAACTTTAGATTGTCCAAGTCATTCATAAATGATCTTCGCCTTCCCCTCTCCCTCTCTCGAATGTCATAATTACAAGTATGATTTAACACCATAGAGCCTTTCCTCTAATGATTAGAATCATCTGAGGATGCAAATTGATTCTTTATGATGAATATGGTATGCAATATTTAGTTAAACTTGCCTCAATATGCCTTACATGGATGGCTTGATGTGTAAGTCAAGACGGGAAGTTTCATGTTATGAAAAAAACGATTATAATCTGCCTCATGTTTTGTTATTAGGAAAAATAGTAGGCATCTATTTTTAGTGCTAGTACTTGTGAAAATCCTGTTAACAAGGAAGGGTCCTAGGGAAACTAGAATGTAGGACTTCTGTTATCTGCCGATGGTTCATGGAAATTCTGAAACCTAATTATGTCCATTGCATTTTGTGACTGCATTGAACTGTTTTACCTTCTTATCTTCCATTGCGTTATTTATTTATTTATTTTTTCTGGTCAGTGCATCATGTTAGTGGACTACTATGCCCCACTGTTCTTCTTGGAGCTTGGCACAATCCAACCAGAGCACTTCTGCATGAAAATGGATCTTTGTGACCAAGGGTTAATTGCTTCTCTAGAACAGAAACCAGATGGTTGTACACTGTGTCATCGCACTGTTGAAGAAATTCAGATCAAGTTGAAAGATCCAGACACACAGGTTTGCACTTGGATAAACTTATTTTGCAAAAATTTCCCTAACAGTATAATGTTCAATGTTGTAGACACTGGTATCAATTTTCCTTATTTCTCTACTACTTGTCTTCCTTGTCTTCTTCCAGTTTCTTTTGGATTCTTCTTTTTTTTTTTGTGCTTGGGAGCCCACAAATATTTGAATTCCTCCTTCAAGATCCTCATTTTTATGTCTGCTTATGTTGTTCATTCATCTGATTCTAAGTGGTCATATGAGTATATATGGTGTGGAACAAACTGAGGTGTTTCCAACATACTGAGTTATAGTCTTCTTCAATCCATCATGTGAACCTTATACAAAAGGGCTATGCACATTATATATCTGCAAATATTTAAAGTTGTTTGTATTAATTTGCAAAAGGGCTGTACATAAGTCATATCTTATACATGTGTGGAATCTGTTCAACTTTCTGTACCTGATCACAGTCCGGTACACTCTCAGATACTAAAAATAGAATACTGTACTGGTTGATGTTACTCTCAAGTATCAGTAAGTATCTGGAACCAAATTCAGATATATTGACCCCAGTATCCTTTCAAACCACAACCCCGTTCAACATGTATTTGCTAACGGCAACACTGATCCATTGCGAGCCTGTGGCATGACGGTTAAGTTGCACTATTGCAAAATGTTGGTCACAGGTTGAAAACTTGTAAACAGCCTCTCTCTTGCGAAGCAAGGAGTAAGGCTGCATACATTTGGGCCTCCCTGCAGACCCTGCAATTGTGGGAGCCTTGTGCACTGGCTTGCTCTTTTTGCTGTTGGCACCTTCAAATGAGAGACATAATAGGTGACAATATTCCAATCAATTCTTTCGAGCCTCAACTCCAGTCCAACGCACATTTGCCAACAGAAACTCTAATTGGGGGAATAGACTTGCCAGATAATTGAACAAATTCTATTTCTTCCTTATGTACATGTACTATCAGGCAGAATAGGGAACAATACTCCAGAGGAATTCGTCCTTTTGCACAAAAGAGCTTAAGCGCTGATATTCTTCCTCCCTAGATGTGTTTTTGCATTTTTAAACCTATTTTATAGTTCATCTTTTTAAGGGAAAATATTTCCAGAAACTGGTACAATGATTCTGATCATAGTCAATATGCAAACATTGCCTCCAGAAACCAAACCTCCAGCCTTTTACTCTCCATTTATTTCTAGAGTTGGAATTAGCACTGCATAGCCAGTATAGATGAAGGCATCTGGAGAGTGTTTGGTGATTATGATTTTGAGATTTGACAAGCCAATACGGATTTGTCAAGGTGTATTTGTCAAAATACCAATTAGATGCTCTTTCACTTTCCATTAGGAGATTCACAGTAATAAGCTCTACATGCTGGCTGCAGATGATCGGCTTTCCTTTTTGTGTGGTACACTAATTGCTTTTAAAAGGACATCTGACCCTGGAAGAGAACCAGATAGAATTCACTACTGGTTACACCAGTGCTAATACATATTTTCAACTTTGATAATATTGTCATTAATGCAGTATACGGTGGCTGAGGGGGATTGGGAGACAGCTAGGTGTTGGGGTTATGTTATGGGAGTGTGGAAGGGGATATATAATGTCATTATGGTTTCAGAAAGGAATCAGATATGTTGTTGGAGATTGAAGGAGAATTTAAATTTTGGTGTCTCTCAATAAACAGTTTTGGATCTGTTTTTTATCTTGGAACAAAAAAGTAGTTGTGGGCCTGTTGGCAGATCAGATGGAGCTCAAGGGCTTGAAGGATTTGGGAGTCTATCTTATGGAGGAATCTGAACTATTGGGACTTGGATCAGGTATCTTAGACGCTGCAGGTTTCAGAAAATACACATATAGGAAGGGCCTGCAAGATGTAAAGGGTATGGATCTCTCAGCAAAGTGGCAAGTTTCCAGTGAGAACTTATTTCAAAATTTCACATTGGTGGTTCTGTATCTCCATTATGATTACTTGGTACTGGTGGATGCCTCCTGAGGGTTACATTTTTATGTGGACTGCTTTCTTGTACACGGTATTGACTATTGATGGTGGATCATCTTATCAACAAGGGATGGAGATCGAAGAAATTAATGCAGGTTCTTTTCAGATGTGTTGGAAGTATGTGAATCATTTATTTCTGAGATTAAGACCTTCAGTTTGTTGGTGTCCTACATCTGGCTTTGAACTATTAACTTGTGACTGGTCCAGGCTCTGATCTGTTTTATGAAACTTTGGTCACATCTATATTTCTGTGGGAGTAGGTGATTATCTTATCTGCAGAGATTTTGTTTAACAATATATTTCTTTTAATTTTCCATTTTATTATATTGATTGACTTCTTATCTTCGTGAAAAACAGAGTCTTTCACAGAGAGGAAAAAATTAATAATAATAATAACCTCCTACTTGCTTGGTAACACTAAGAGGCCTTGGGTTTAATCCATATTCATGACAAAATTATGATTTGCATTTGGTCTGATGGTTAAGGCCGAGGCATTTAGTATAGACTATAGAATGTTTAATGTTCAAGTCCTTGCAACCAATATTTAAGTTTAGAAAATGATTCGTTTGGAAGAATGGTAATGTCTTTGGGAAAATACATCGTAATTTGTTGTTAAGGCTTGAATATGTAATATGGAGGCTTTAAGGGTTGTGGTTGGCCTAGCAGTCAAGTTACTGTTTTGTAATAAAGAGGCTTCAGTTCGAGTCCCTCTCCTTATAAAATAAGTTCTATTGGATTACATTGTACTTATCAAAAAACAAAAAAGATAACTTCTTAAAAAAAAATATTCAATGAATGTTTCAATTTTAATTTCTTAAAAAAAATATTCAATGAGTGTTTCATTTTTTATTATATCTGCCTTGTTCTATTTGACACCTTCACTTATCTTTGGTAATTGTTGCAGTTAGATATAATTGAGATGCTTCTAAAGGCATGTGATGCAGTGGAGAACCATGTGAAGGAGGTGAGGACTCATCTGGAACCTATATGTTAATATCTCTGCAGTTTACAAGTCATTGACATGGTGTTATTGAATCATATTCCTAATTTTTACAGAGGAAAATCTGGGACCTTAAATTAGTTGGAGGTGAACTGTATTTTCATTTCAAAGATAGTATGATTTCCATTGTGTAGTCCATTCTAAAATCCCCCCTCCCATAAACCTTCACCTCCATGAGCCATCTTTTTTATATTTTTCAATCCCAACATGGGACCTCAATTAGAGTGTCCATCCATATGGCCAAATTTGTTCTTATGATGCTTGACAACAACGAGGGCAAACATTATATGACTTTCCACAAGGATGTAATCAATCAGATTTTACAGAACACCCAACCGGTGTCAACGGAAAATTTTAGGCAACTGGAGTCTGGAACATGAGATGACATATGCAAAATTTTATGATGTTGCTGAACAAAGATTTGTGACTTGGAATTCTTTTCTCTTGCTGATACTTCTTTCTGTTTGTCATTTCAATTTTTCTGGCAGTGCAAAAAGATGGTTTTTGAGTATGGACCCCTGTTCATGGACAATGCGGAGCAGTTCCTTGAAATGACAGACGTCTGTGCTGTTCTCCATGCATGTAAAACTTCAGTTACTGGGGTCGAAGCATCTTCCCATGTTGAAATATCCATCCTGTCTGAATCTTAAAGCTGGAAGCAGAGATAGGTCCGAACAACAGACAGAATATCTCCTATTAAGAAGAGGAAGCCATGGCATTTGCTGATTGTGGAATTTATGCTTTCCTCTCACGTACAACATTTAAACTAAAAAATTTATCTGTATGTTGTTGTAAAGTTCACATTTTTTAAAGGGGAAACTTATTAGAAAGTGTTTTTTTTTTTTTTTTTTTCTTTTGGTTGGGGTGGGGGGTATCTGAAAGTGTTCATTTGTACTAGTAAAACTTAGTGGTTTATTTGGTCCTAAAATTTTTGTAAATCTGATTATCTGGGGATTGCCTTTTTGTTGGATGGTGTCATATAGATATACTTTCCTTCTATGTTAATTCTGGTTATCTTAGCCTCTAATTTTCTCTACTTACATGCCAAAAGAGACCTAGCAACTTCTTTATTCTCTGTATGGCAAGGAACATGGGGCACACCTAAACATTTATACAATGTCTAAGTGAGATCATGGGTCTGCTCTTCATGCATTAACAATTTTCAGTATCTCTGTAATACAAGAAAACGCCATAGGATCCTGGGATTCTTAAATGTACTTGAAACTAGTACATGCATGAGGGCTATGAAATTTTATGCAATATCTCTACAGTTCAAGTCTTAATTGTTTAATGGTAGCTATGAATGAGAAGTTCTTTTCTGGGAAAGTGGCTCTTGGTGGTTGGTGAATTCACAGAGAATGTATTAACCAGAACCCAGAAGTTATGAGGTTGCTAGACACATCAGCAGCAGCATCCTTAGGTTGCCTTAGGG
The DNA here is from genome assembly GCF_013358625.1 of Macadamia integrifolia. Taxonomy (NCBI): domain Eukaryota; kingdom Viridiplantae; phylum Streptophyta; class Magnoliopsida; order Proteales; family Proteaceae; genus Macadamia; species Macadamia integrifolia. The sequence continues at coordinate 38,304,556 of NC_056562.1, read as the reverse complement.
GAATCATCATGTCATACCCTGAGACCTGAGTACATGATAAGATACAGATATATCCTCTGCAGGACAATGATTCTCTGGAGATATGCTAAGATGTTAACAACATGGAACACTGTTTTAACTTAGTGACTTGGGCAGAGTTGGCAGTGCGAAAAAAATCCTCTGCCGTGGGTGCGGCGGAGCGGTGAGGATCAGATGACCGGCATGGCATCGGGGTGTGTGCCGATGTCGTCTCGGCCATCCGATGCTTGCGGCACGGCCGCACCCACGGCAGAGGATCATCACCCTGTGTTACTCAAGTTGCTATTTCCATGAATTTTTGTGTAGTCTTGCATAGTAGAGACAGCTTGATGGCTGAAGATGTCCACTGCTGTTGTTTTCTGCTCTCTTCTTCAAACCCAACCACAAAACAGTTTTTTTTTTCTTGATCCTGAATAATGTTGCTCCATTTGAATTTAGGGCCATAACTTATCTTTTGTTTCCGTTATGATAAGGTCATATGTTTCCTACCAAAATTAAGTTCTTAGACTACATCCTAGCTAAGGCATAATCGTTAGGCTTTTCTTGTAGGTTTGGTGAAGCAAAAGATACCTATGTTTGTTTAACAATACCTTTGTTATACATTGCTATTTGAGATGTAGACAATTTACTGCATCGCCACTTACTTGCTAAGATTACAACAATCTGTCCCCACCTAATTTTGGTGGGCTACTTACACCACCATGTCACCATCAGGAGATTTGAATTCATTTGGGAATGATTGCTATCTTATATTAATGCTTCAAATGGATAGCTTCTGTCAGATGGATGCTCTCTTTGAGAAATGCTAATCATCTCCTGTTAAACTTGCCTATTGATCCCCCATGGCCCCATTGATATGTTTACTATGCATCAACAAAGTAGATTACTTTATCTGTTGAGGCCAAGTATGTAATCTAGTTAGTTTTCATTGTCTCGATAAATTTTTTTTTTTGGTAAAAACTTCCCACAGTACCTGTACGTGTATCATCTCGCATGAGGTTTGTTTATTGATTTCTCTCTCCTACCTTGATCATGTGAACTCATGTGAATAATACTATTCTTAAAATCATCTTACGATGAAATACGGGAATGCATTGTGAAAGTCCGGAATGTGTCTAAGACATGAAATGGAAAGGGAGAATGGTGATCAAAATGCCAACGGATCGGCGCACTGGCATTGTGGGGAACTTCTATCTTTTTTTTTTTCTTAAATAAAAGTATGCATTTTTTTTTTCTTTCCCAAAGCTGATAACCTTTTGTACCACTAACCAGTTGCTTCATCATATCACTAATTAATGTGCGACTCAGAGATTTTCATGTGATCATATTACAATGGTGTTCAGATCCATCCAAGCTCGGTTTTGTCTGAATCTTCGTGGAAGAAGAAGAAGCGGTTCACCAGCCACTACATCTATGGATCCCACCAAATCATTAAACTTGGTGGCTGCTCGCTCTTAGAGCCATAGCCATTCTGTGTTAGCTAAAAAGGTAATTATTTGCATCTCAATAGCCTATTTGCCTTCAAGCGTCACCCCCGATAGATCCTGCTTTAGCCAAATCATCAGCCACCCCAATATATTTCCTTGAATGTGTGAGATATAAAGACTTGCAGTTCATCCACAAGCTTCCAAATTTCCTTTTAATAATATTGAATATAAAATAGAAACTATGAAATAGCACGACCTGTGTTGTTCCGAGTAAAATTGTGATAAAAGAGGAAACATGCAGATAACCCGGGAAACCCTTTTTTTCTTTTTCATGCAAGAGTCCATTTCACCATGTCCCCATCCACTTTTTTTTTATGATAAGTTTCAGTCTACATGCATTATGCCATGTGATTGTATTAGGCTTAAAGATACTTCAACTTGAAAATCGAAAATCAGAAAAACAAGAAAAAGAAAAAAGGCCTTAAAAGATACATACAAAAAATTAAATTGAGCACTTTGTTCACTTGCATAGCATACACTAGCACCTTTTTGTGTCTATTCATTTCATATTTTAACAGAAGAGATACACAGGGAGGTGCCAACATACTTTCACCCTAAAAAAAAATGTTTTTTAATAATAAAGCACATATGAACATAGTCAATACTTCAATTGTTGAATAAAACTATTCAATTCTCATGCAGTTGTTCAAGACCAATTTTTTATTTTTTTAATTACTATTGTGTTTCATTCAGGGTTTTGTTTAGTGTATGATAACGTGCATATTGCATAGTTTGAAGAATCAGATCAGATCGATCAGGCTTGGATCAAAATCAGCATTTGTCGATTCTGATTTTTAGTCGATATCGTATCGATGAATAAATACGTATAAAGGGTGAAATAGTTAAAAAAAATAATTTTTTAAATTTATAATTCTCTCTAAAAATGTGGTCCCCCCCAAAAAAAAACCGCCCTCTTCTCTTCCACATACGGGCCGTAGGTACCACTGGTAAAAGCCACGCTCCTCAACAAAAATATTATTGTCACCATTTATGGCAGAGGGTTTCCTGGCTGCTCAGGCAGAGCAGCAACAGTGCTCGAGCCCCGAGGAGTTCCAGGAAGATGTAAAGAAATCAGAAAGGTTGATCTAGCGGCGCATAACGTGCTACGTGTCGAAATCTGTACCCAAAACTGTCTCTTCTTCGGCGCCACTGGGCCAGTTCTCAGGCAGAATCTCTAGGTAATCCTGTCAGCCGGATACGATACTGGGGCTCACCGTACACTTTAAACAGTTGTCATCATTTCATTGGCCATAATTGGGCCCTTTAAACTTCGTCCTTTTCCCCACTGAATTTTCATCTACCGCGCAAAACCTCACTTGCAGAACTCTTTGTTTATGGAAAAATTGGAGGGAAAGGATTAAAACAAATTTTCTTCCATAGGTTTAAACTCTTAACTGAAACTACTAAACCGGAAGGCAGAGCCATTTGAAGTTCTACAGCTCTGAGCCTGAGTAACAAGCGGGTTGCAGAGCTCAACTTTGGTGCTTCAATGGCGGATCCGCTGAGAAGCCGGAAAAGGGTCTACGGCTTACGCCGTGCCTCCGACGGAAGCGCGTTCGAGAAATGGTATCCTTTTCCCTTTTCATCTTCTCTTTTTATACTTGATAATCTTTCTGTGTCTTCTAGCTATGATTGTTAATATACTTTATGGTCACCTTTCTTGAAAACCCATTTCTTTTCACTGCTTATTTTTATTCCCTTCACCCATCTTCTTACTTGAACCTCTGTCGTCTCTTTCCCTACTTGTACTATGTTTTTCTCCACTTCTCAGAATCCCAGTAGTTTGTTCCTCTACTTTCACAGTTCTGAACTAAATTTCTTTTACGTGAAATCCTACAGTGATTTCTGTGGCGTTTCGTTTGCCATCGCCCTTGCTGACATGCACGAGTGTAAAGCTAAAACAGAACATAAAAGGCTCAAAGCCGCGAACCAGAATCGAAACCCTAGAATACTGATCGTTGAAGACCAGCCCAGATCACCATTTTGCTGCTTCATGTATATTATCTTCTCTACTTTTTTTTTGGGATAATTAATCTTCTCTTACTAGTTGTTCGTTGGTCTCTGTTTTTATCTATACTCTCTATCGCTTTATTTGGGCATTCAAAGAAATTGTTTTCTTAGTGAATAATAAGATTCCGGATGCATTGGTTTATAGATCTTTGCTTGCAAAGATGCGTGCGTGTGATGGAAATTAATGGGATGGATGATAAAAGTGTGAGATGAACTGAAATTTAGAAAATTTGTAAATCATCATTTCTTGATTTGGTTCTACAGGGAAAGCTTTCGGAAAACCCATAATTTTAATTATTTGGAAGAAGACCGGAAGGGGTTCGAGACATGGAAGAACATGACACCTGAGGTAATAGTTACATGTGCAATTTAAAGAGACTTACCCAATTGATAGCTTTAAATTATTAAAATTTTCATTTTTAAAATTTTATAATTTCAGGAGAGGTCCCCTTTTGTTCTTCTATCGAAAATGGTGGATTTAAAATACGACGAAGTTTTGCTCAAAGAAGTGGACGAATTGGAGGTAAAGAAACCACAACTTGATTTGGGTATTTGTATGCTTAGAAATTGATATTTGCTATTTGTTTGTTTAGGAATATATATTTGATATATGTATATTTGTGAAGGTATTTTGGAATTTTGAACCATTTAAGTGTGGGTCCTGCACTGGTAGCAGCATCGGTAAAGATCATATATCTTTGCCATTGCTTTTCCCACAATTTTAATAGCCTTATTTTTGGCAAACTGTTTCATCTACAAGTGAGACTAAATGATTGAATTTGGATCTAAAATTATCCTCGTAACAAATCTAGACCATTCCTACATATTCATTGGTCAAAATTACTAAATCAACCTTCCTTTGAAAAAATTAGTCATTCTTGTCCAGAAAACTCTCTAAATTTTCCCATCCGGATATTACTCTTGCCATTCTTTTCTCGCATTTGATATTGATTTTTTTCTTAAATTATCACATTTTTGAAAGTTGTAAATTCTTTATGAGGGAAGAGATTATTGCTTGGTCGTGTAGCCCCTGCACCAATACAAGGGCCAATGAGAGCACATATGGGCATCAACATGGATGGGATTTTTTTTTTTTTAATTCAGGAGTGATGGGGTGTTAATTTAGCACGCTCTTATCTGGGTGCAGAATCCATGTGACCAGGCTGCATTCTTTTTTGCTTCATCATCTTATAAATTATCTCAATATCACTTAGTTTGTATTTAAATTACACATTATATACCACGATCTCTCATTCTTTCTTATTATACCATGTTTGGACTTTATGTCTTCTACTTCTTTTTTTAAGCGTGTCCACTTTGTTGATGATGTTTAATAATGTAATTGTTCAATATTCAATATTATGTGTTATTTTAGGTGTGCAGTTTGATTATCATCCATTCACAAATGCACATTTTGAAATATTCTTAATCAAGATTTCCAAGTGACTTTAATTTCTTTTTTCAGTTTTTTGAGATTTCAACATTTTCAAGTTGTGATCCGTCATGCTTCCTCGTTGACTCATTCCTCTTGGACTTCGCTTCTTTAATTAATGTAACAAGTTCTCATCATCCTTCCAAATATGACACTACTTCAAGGATTTGATTTATTAAATAATGTTTAGTTTCAGGCGGATGATGAGGCAGATTCATTGGGGTTTGAAAATTTTGATCTGGTTTGTGCATATCCTATGCTCTATAAAGTTTATTTTCTTTAACTGGCATATACCATATTACCATGCTTTATGCTTACTTGTAATCTATCATTTTCTGAAACCTCTCCCCCTTCATTTTTCTTTTTGGACTAGAAGGACCATGGATTCTCCAACGGCTGGGACAGTATAAACTCTGAGGGATTTGATAGCTCTGAATGGTCTCTCTCTCTCTCTCTCTCTCTCTCTCTCACACACACACACACACACACACACACACAACATATTAAAAAATTCTAAGGGCTTGGACAGTAAGTGTTTTCATTCAACAATAAGCATTATAAGTGATTACATTAGATAATGATATATCCATGAATTGTATCAAATACCAGAGGAAAAAGGTCCAAATAAATGTAATGTAGATATCATACAAGTTTCTTCACCCCAAACCTCTTAGGGGAAGATCAACTTGTGAATCATATTACCATAATGCTTGAGATGCTGATTCATAGAAAGATAAATCTCTGGAGCATCACATTTGAGAGTCAAGCTTCTTTGGTTCTCCTATTTGTTAAGATTCCTTGAGTTTACATCTCAAGAGTAAGGCACATCTGCACATGACGCAAATGCTACCATAGAATTCTTCAATTATTATGTATTTCCTTTAGAAGTAGTTATTTCCATCTTTATTACATATTCCTTGAATACGTTATGTAAATAATTTCTTTATTCAGTTGTTAGAGAATCATTCTTGTGAAACATATACTTTTACTCTTGATATTCTCACCTTTTTGGCTAGTGAAATGCATTGCATCTGTTGTGACTTGGGTAAAATTCATCCTTAAAAGCTAGCCATTAGAGAGTGTTATTCACGTTGATGTGAGATTATTACTTACATGTCATCCATCTTTCCATTTAAAAACATTGTTGCAAATTAGAATTATCATTACTGAAATATAAATCATTTGTGGAACAGGAGTCAGGAATGATGTCAATTTATGTGTTACTTGACAAACGTCCATGGAGATAAGAAGATGTTTGGAAATATGCAGTTTTTTGAGCACCTTGGATAATCTGGAGCAATTCACTTGTCTTACTCCAGGTGACAAGGAAATCAAGTGGAAGGAGTGGGCTCTTATTATCCTCTCCTACCAGGCAAGTCTTTTGGCTATTGTACAGTAACATTAGGCTTCTGACCCATTTTCTTCTCTTTTTACTTTGTGGTTTGGGGAGGGGGGTGAATGTGGGCTGATATACCAAACTCACTGCAAATGGAATTAGCAATTTTTTTGGCTTCATTTGCTTTTGTAGGGATGTGGGTACATGGACTCCCATTTTGCACTCATATAGAGTTCATTCAATGACTGAATCATACCTCAGCCTTGTTTATTTTAATCAGAAATGAAAATTTTGCTTGTTTGTTTTAAAGGAAGTTGAGACCCATGCAGTGTAAGTTTGGTTATGGTTGATTTAAGCATAATAAATCATCACTGATACTGGTTGTTATTTGAATTCTGGGCAAAGGATTAGATCATGTTCATGGCAGCGTTGTTCTCACCTGTACAGAACTCCAATTTGTGTGGACATTTTTAATTTATATTAGAATTTCAACCACTGGTATTATATTGAGGAAACTCAAACGTGTGGTAAGCTATGTGGTTGATATCTTTGGCATAAGTTTTGTGTATGTTTGTTTGTCAAGAAAAAAAAGAAAAAGAAATCTATCCAAAGGGAATTTGCCAAATCACTACATGTGGCAGAAATGTAGTGGGCATGATGTAAGTATTTTCTTATGAAACCTTTTCAATGATTTGTTTGGTTATATGTAAATGAAAACATGTGAAGATCACAACATTGAGTTGCAAAAATTTTAGTTTTACTTTTATGTAGAAAATGAAGGATGATCATTTTAGGTAAATTATTGCCCTGCAATTGAAAACACAAATAGCCCATAAAATGTGCATTGTATCTTAATCCAAAAAGGGAAAAAGAGGTTCTATGGAAATAGATGATGGAGGATTGTACTTTATCTTTCTAAATCTTTGTAGAAGTCTTTATCTGGAGAATGGTTGCATCTTTTACACCCCCACACCCCCCCCCCCAAAAAAAAGAAAAGAAAAGAAAAGGTGATTGTGGTTAACACTCCATGATTAATTTCACCACCCCTACCTCCGATAGAGACTTCTCTTGTATGCCTCTATATCTTAGCCTCATCAATTCCATTGGTTTATCTTCAAACTAATTTTGTTTTTCTTCTTTTGTTTCCACATAAAAAGATGAAAACTGATTTTTTTTTTATCAAATAAGATTTTCATTGTAAAATTTAAAAAAAAAAAAAAAAAGTTTTATCATGTAAAATATCATTTTCATGAAATTCTTATACTAAAATAAACAGGACAAAGAGACATGTCATAAGCACAAAAGAATCTCTTATAATATGCCTGGGAATTGAACTCTCATGTGCTGTCGGAGATGACAAGATGACATTCTCTAGTGGGTTATATACACTATGAAGTTACTATGCTGACTGTTATATTGTTTCATTAAGATTATGACTATAAATGTACTGTTTATCGTTCAATTATAAATATTTCATTTTATGTCACACGATTGTTTTCACTAAAGCGGGTGGGTCTCAGTGCAATGTAAAGTTGTTCCATTGTGACCTAGTGATCATAGGCTTGAGTTTGGAGACAACTTTACGAAGTAGAGGTAAGGGTGTAAGGTTGTGTACATTATGACCTGTTGTTCCATTGCAACCTAGTAGTCATGGGTTGAGTCTGAAAACAATTTCTTTGCAATACAGAGGTAAGACTGCATACAATATGGCTCTTCCTCGACCCTGTAGTGGTGGAAACTTTTTGTGTGATAAAGTTAGAGAAGAACAAGATGTGATAAAGTAAGATAAGAACAAGGAGTGTGGTCACCTTGGAATAGGTTTTAATTGAAGAATTAATGAGGAAGAGTTTTGAGAGAAATGGGTTCAAATGATTTTGCAATATGAATCTTCTTTTAAATTTAAGTTGTTGGTTAGACCTGAACCCAAGATAATAGCGGTTCCTAAAATTGGGAATTCGATTTAGCCAATTTTGATTTGATTAAACCTGAATCGGTGATCCGATCCCAATTCTTAATACCGTGGATGGAAATATGGTGAAGTCATAAGTCTCAGTGGTCTAACTATAAGAAAGCAGTTTACTTCGCAAGCTCGCAATTCAATCTTTGAAATAAGTGTTGGACAATGCCTATATGGGGATGGCCATAGTATTCATGAAGGAATCCAGTAACAGGAAATGGAATGGTCTCCTACTCTCCTTTGGGTGGTTGGAGCTTAAGTGAGCATATAGATATGTGGCACAATCAATGGGTTATAACTTTAAAAGATTGTTGTGGGGTATTTCCTTTGCCTGCTAATAAGTACAGGTTTTTGAATCCGGCTCCTCTCAAACGACTGCTCCGTTCAACTCTCCTTTTAACAACCATTTCCTTTAACAATCATCCAAGGGGGTTGGGAGAAATTGGACATGCATCCCAACACTTATCAACACCTAGTAATGTAAATAGAATTTATGGCAGAGAAATCATGAGGCAATGAGAAAATGGGATGTGAGAGAGGAAGAAACAAAGATGGTGGGAATCAAAGTTCAGATTAAGATTTTAGACTTCAATGATCAGGGGCCTCACCAAAAGAAGCACAGATTTTATGGTGGGACTCCAATCCGGCCGATCCTGACATATGAGAGAGAGAGATAGAGAGAAGGCACAAGAATAATAGGTAACCCTTTCCTAGGGGCTCTCACTTTGACACCAGGTTGCCCCTTCCGGGGGTGGGTTGGGTCGAAGATCGGTTGTTCTGATACCACTGTTATGGTCCTGGAAGAATTCTACCCCATAAACCTGCTTACAAGGTGAGGGGACCTAAGACCATATCAATTCACATCAATTCCTATAGGAAACCAATGTGAGATCAATCTCCATAAGATGATATGGGATCATAACAATTTGAGTCTTAGTTTGTATCTTTTATCATTTATTTAATGATATTGCTTTTATTGTCTTATAAGAGATGGTAATACATGCGTCTTCCTTTTAGCATGTCAGCTTCTTTAGACCAATTATATATATAATCTCTTGATGCTTGCAGTTCATAAAACCATCCAACTTTACAGGGTTAGACGAAAGTGGAGAAATGAACCCTATATCTACTATGCTTGTTGATAAATGGCTATGGTGCTGAGGGGAAGAGTTAGGCAAGGCTACGCAAGCTATGGAAACAGTGTCACAGTGGCTAAGAAAAAGAAGGTTGATGTGTGCATTACTTAGCAACAGTCACATTACACACCATATTTATCCTACATATAGGATTCCTACTAATAAGAGTATTATAGGCAGTTTTCTTTAGATCTCCTAATAGTCTATGTCTATTTATAATACAAAAAGTAGGAGAACAAGGATGGTTATACAGTCACAACATAACATAATTAGAGTCCTTGGCCATAGGATTAATAATTTATCATATTATTTTTCAAAGAGAAGCTTAATTTCAGATTTTGGAAAGCAAACTATGTTTTTACTGGAAAAAGTGGTGAGGCGTAGGCTCTAGGCCTTATGAAGAGGATGACATGGGTAAAACTCAACAATAGGACCATGAATCAAGTGTGGAGTGATGCAGATGAAATTAAGTGGTGTTTGGTATACATTCTCGAAATAGATTTTGGGTTTAGATAGTTTTCTTAAAAGGAAAATAGATAAGAATCAGATACAGCTTTAATGTTTTTGTTACTAAAGGTAATATTTCACCAAGGTTTTAGAAAATACTGAAGTACAAAAAAGCTAGAGAAATATATTACTCCCCAACCCTATTTTACGATCCGTCGTAATGTTTCTTCTTTTTATAGAAACTCTACCACTAAAATTGGAAAAATAAGGAAACACATATTGAAATTTGATTTGTGAATTCCTCTATCATATGGCTCCACACAAGTCCATGCACTTGTCATGGAGCAAGAAAAGATGACCCTTTGAAAATAACCAAATGTCACTAATGGTTGTTGCATTTATATTTTGGTTCTTTTACGTATTATTAAAGAGATGATCCAACACGTATTTGGGTAAATTACTACTTGTGGACTGAGGGAAAAAGGCATCTAGGGTTATATGCTATGATACATTGGATGGGTATGAATTATTACATAAAATTGAATCCGACTCTTTTGTGACGCAACAAGGGTCGCATTAATTCGTTCAAGTGGAGAGCTCATAAACCCCGGATTTCATAGCTAAAAGAATTCTCTTAAACCAGGCACCAATAAAATTCATCATTCAAACATTTTGACTTATTCTATCGTTAGATTCTTCCCTTAATCAATGACTAATACAATCATAATCAAACAAAAGTTGTGTTTTCCATAATCACTGCAGCCCGGCCTTCTAGACACTTCTTGAGACAAAAAGCCTATCAAGTTGATGAATGAATTGTGGTTGGGAAATCTCTCTCAATCTCAATCCATGGGAGTTTAACAATATTTATTCAAACTCTCTCATGGAATATTTATTTTTTCTAATTTCTTTAATATATATATATATATATATTTTTTTTTTTTTAAAGACAAAGAAAGATATTCTATTTTCTCTTCTATTTAGTACGGTGATGAAGAATCAAACTATCATTATATTTATTTATTTTTTCTACTTTTTCTTACAAGCATAGGATAAATAGTTTGAGCCCTGGTGCGAAGCTTGAGGTAGTTTGACTTCGGGTATAAAACGGTAAGAAAAGCCGTCAAGAAAGCGCCAAGTAGAGAAAGCATTCAGCTAAAAGCAAGACAGCATTCCTGCCCACAATAGCAAGTTAAAATCCTAAATACAGCAAATTAGTTAAATTTTTTTGATGGAGCTAAAGCTAAATTAATACATATAAACATGATACAAAGGTCAATCCATGCTACATACATCAATTACTATCTCATGTTGGAGTCAGGATTGACGATGTAGATAAGTAGATATAAAGATGAAACGGAAAATTAGTGAAACATTGTATTGAGAGGTACCTCAATTTAAAATAATGTTTTAAAGGCTAGAAGAAGATACATAAATTTAAAAATTTGGCAAAGTTTTCTCACATGGATGCAGCTCGTGGTTATCTTCCACACTACACCAATAACGAGGGAAACAATTTCATCAACAAAAGAATCCACATGGTTAGAGAAGAGAGAGAGAGAGAGAGAGAGTATTGTAATGGGTCCACATGACCAAAATGATTGTGAGAAAAAGCATCCCATGTGGTTGTGTGTGATTTCCTTTTTCTCTTTGTTTTTTTTGGTGAATGTTGTGTGTGATTTCCTTCATCTCTGTTGGAGCGAGATCTTGATCCACGAGTTGGGTGGTTGGATAGGACCCAATGCCAAAGAGCATAATGAGCACTGATGGTCAGATTGTCCACAAAGAAAAACTTTCACCAATATTATTTTAAGAAGAAAGAACATTGATATATTGATGGAAAACGGAAGTACACGTTGATTTTTTTTTTTTGAAAAATTACATGATTACCCACTTTTGGGTTTTTTTTTACGAAATTATCCAACCTACCTTTCAGTTAACAAAAATATACCAAACCAGGTTTGGGTTTACATAACTACCCAAAATAGTAGCCTTCACTCAATTAAGAATATATATTACCATTTTTACCCCCAACAACCACTTCTCCGATCACCCTTCCGATTGCCTTGGGTTGGGGTGTACCTTTCCTAGCAATGGCGTCGAAATGAACCAGCCCTATTCTCCCTTCTCCACAATCATTCCCTACCCATGTTCTACATTCTACAACCCACTTCTGTTATGGGCGATGAAGTAAAGAAACTTCATGCAGCGACAATGATTGGATGTTGTAAGACATGCTTTTCCCCATTGCTAGGCATTTTTCCTTCGCTACTGTGGCCTTCACCATCTTTAAATTCCCAATTGAGGCAACAATTTGGAGGATTGTTCTACCTTGTTTTTTCCAGAATCTTTTGATCTTTTGGAAGCATCATATTCATCAACTCCTTTACAATTCTCACATTTTCTTTTAGAGCTAGGACATGAATAGGAAGTTCTCTGTTTGATGTAAGACTGGCTGTAAGAGCTTCTTTTTTTGCCTCGAGGAACTTAGAGACATTCCCTACCCCTGTTCTCCATTCTCCGCAACCCCATCGTTGTTGCAATTCCAACCCTTCTCACAAGGTACCCTGATCCATTCCCAGCCTTTGTTCTCCGTTCTCCGTGAACACCTTCTAAGAAAATCATATCAGAATTTCAAGAAATCAATCCTAGCAAAAATGAAAGAGAAGAAAGGGGGGATGGTCGGGGGATGGAGCGTGCTAGTCCCCTGCAACCTGCCCCTACCATCGCCCAGAATCCCTTTTATCAATTCCCCACAAGCACCCCTGCAACTCCCTACCCTTGTATGTTTACTTCTCCGTAGCCCCTATCACTGCTGCTAGGGTTTCCAAAACCAATGCATCGAATACAGAATTGGCTGATTCGTCTCGTAATCGATCTTGATTTTTGTCATTTTGAATTGGATAGTCCCACTAAGAATCCCCTTAATCATTGGGTTTTCATATCAAGTAGATGATTCTTGGGTTATTGACCGCTGCAACTCCGAGCACTCTCACGTCGCACCTCGATCCACTCCCTGCCGTTGTTCTCCCTTCTCTATAAGCATCCCTTTTCGCTGGGACTCACGACGACGACAATGGCATTGCCATCCTAGGTTCCAAACATTTGAGGTTTTGGTCTCCATTGCAAAACTGAGAGCACCTCTTTGTGTGCACATGTGTGGGTGTGTGTGTGTGTGTAGTTTCACTTTGAGGAGGGAATATAAAAAGAGAAAAGAATAAGCGCTGGGGGATTGCAGGAAACAGTTGGTGAAGACGGTTGAAGAATAAATTGTTGTAGGAGGAGGAGAGTGGGGATGGTCATGGAGACGGAGCATTGAAGCTGGGACGAGAGGGGCGGGACATCAAGGGGAGGGTGGGTGAAGGCGGGGAAGAAGAAGAAGTGGCGGTGATGCCTTGTTGGGGCTGAGTTGCAGGGAAGGGTGGACATAGAGAGATAGGAGGCAGAGAGGGTGGGTACCTTACGGGTAAAATGGTCCAACAATATACATGGGTAGAGAGAATCGCTGTTTTGGGTAATTTTGTAAACCCAAACACGAATTGGGTAATTTGGTAATAAGAAATCCAACTGTGGGTGATCAGGTAATTTTTCCTTTTTTTTTTTTTTTTTTTGGTGAAAAGGAAGTACACGTTGTTGCCTGTGTGTACTTCCATCTCTTTTTTTTTTATTATTTTGAAATACTTCCATCTCTTCTCTCTTTCTCCTTAACTTGTTAAGTATTTTTCTACCAAAAAAAAAACTTGTTAAGTATTTGGATTCTCCCTTCTCTCTTTATTAAGTAAACCATTTCATTACAGCCTTGTATGTGGTGTAAGAATTTTATTTCATATATATTTTTTTTAATTTTATCCTATTAAATGCCACCAGTCTACTGAGACTGGTGGCATTAGTGGGGTCAATGGCCAGCTAATCTTACACCCACGACCTCCTCCCAATATTGAATGGGTGAAAAGGCATTTCTATCACAAATGGCTGGAGCATTCCACAAACTGTTCTCATCCGTTGACAAAGGCGCGGATCTAAGGTCAAACAAACTTCAATCAGCCGGTCCATTAAGACATTGGCTCACTTCCGGTTGACCACCAGTTCTTCTGTCCAATCCAATACAATCCGGTTTTAGAAGTTGGATCAAATTTGGTACGAGTGCAAACCTATCCTACAGATTTCGATGCACCTCAATGGCTTCAAAACGCAAAGAAACGGTTTAAAGCCTAGTGAGTTTTGAAGGTGGGGGTTTCCCGTTGGAGTTGGAGTCGGAGTCGGAGTCTCTGGAATGCTCCCTTTTGTGATAGAAATGCCTTCTTCAGAGACTGCTGTCACTCGCTCCTTGCCCATTACCAGATCCCCCAAAACACATACTCAAGTATAAGAAATAGGGGAATTTTTGTTTTTGTATTTTCTAAAGCCCATCTCTATGTGTGGGTGCTTGAACGAGCTTCCTGGTGCACTCTCCCTTGTCTCCATGGACTTAAGCATGAGAAGTTCTTCTTTGCTTTCTCCTCCAACCTTTGGTCTTCGAGTATTACCCTTTCCTGCAAAGCTTAGGTTACAGGTGTGTGTGCCTCTCCTTGCATGTATCTTTTTTCTATTTTATTCCTTGTGGGTATTTTAATTTTGACCGTTTCCGGCAGAGATTGAAGCGCCCAATCCCCGTGAAGCCTTTAATTGTCAGCAGCGCAATTGGGTCCGATAAGAATGGTTTCCCGATTATACCCAACCAGGTTTTCATGGAGGAGGTACTGGATTCTAATACCATTTGCTTTGTTCAATATTTTATTTTATTTTTTTGGGTTTTCCTTATATTTCTGGATTTATTTTCTCTGAAATCAAATTTGACATACAGTTTTTTTTTTCATATGAAATTTTCTTATGTAATCGTCCTCGGGTATTTCATGTCTCAGGCTATAGGAGCCGAGTATGGGGAAGGTTTTGAGACTTTTAGATCAGACGGCCCTCTAAAGGTTGATGTGGTGAGTATATATCCAGTACTATTTTTGTATTTTGTGTGTGTGTGTGTGTCAGTCACATTGTAGTTGAAGGTGATGTTAGGGTATCTAACATTTGCGTGCCATTCACATTGTTATAGGATTTTCTGAATGAAAAATTACAAGAAGGTTTCCTGCAGAAGATTCGCTATGCTATGAAGCCAGATGAAGCTTTTGGTCTTATTTTCTCTTGGGACAATGTTGTGGTAATATTTTGGCTCTGGTTTGTGATCTTTTAGATTGTAGAAGACCCACTAAATTAACTTAGCATAATACCCTTGCATTGATGGAGAAGAATGGTTGTTGGATATGGGTGTAGTCAGAGCTGATATATTGTATGAAAAGGATCCGACCTCTCTTATCCGAATCCAACAAAGTAGGAAATTCTCTCTAGTGCCTTACACCTTAAGAAAGTTTAGTGAGATTTGGGAAAGATTTCCTACAGTTAAGCATGTAATTTGATAGTAGTAGTATGGAAACTTCTCAGCCAGGATCTCATGGAATCTCCAATTTCAGAATGATTTTGAGGGCCTACAAGATGCTTTCATGCCTTGGAACTCTTGAAGAATGTGTCTGGAGTCAATTGGGAACCAGAAGCTCACCCTCAATCCATATTGCATAGCATGTTTGCACAGATGTTCACAATAATGACCTTTGCAATAATAAGACAAGCAAACTGCTTTTCCATATTCATTGTTATAGGACAGCTGAGGAATTCAGCAAGGGCCCTTGGAGACCACCTATTATTAGACGTTTTCAGTCCATGTCATTCTTCTAGACATCTTTTATAATGGATGCCACGGTAGGCTATTGTGTGGGCTGACGAGTTAGCTAAACAAGGAGTTCTTAAGCTTAGACTTTGTTTTGGGAAGATATCCTATATATTTGCATTTTCTGCATTTCCATTAAGGGTATTATTAGATTGATATACTTGTGGTTACATCGTTATGCTTATACCTAGTTGGATCATAGTTCGAGGTCTCCGCTAAAATCTCGTTTTTTGGCTTCGGTGAGTCGAGACTATGGGTAATATTGGAAAATGAAAATATCTCGCTCGAAATCTCTGTTTCTTGCCGAGACTTCAGGTCATTTCTAGGTTTCAACTCGACTCGACCAATTCACATGATGTTTTAAACCCCATTTCGACGAGATTTCTCACCTTACTAGCTTGCCTCGCCCAGCTATGAAGAAAAACCCTACATGACTTTGTGTTTTGATGCTTCTTCTTGCCAAATCTCACCTCTATAGTAGAGATTATCAACTTCAACACTTGGAGATTAAAGATTGAAATTTTTTATATCTTTTAATTTTCTTATGCTTATTTAAGTTGTTTTACATTTTTACTTGAATTATGTGTTTTCTAAATATACTAAATATTGTGTGGAATAGCCTAAGGTAGACCTCTACCACTGACAACCAATGTAGGGTCCGAAGTCAAAGTACCATTCTAGGATTAGTTTTTTGAAATCTAATGTTTCCACTGCGTTTAGAAGGCCTAAAATAGGCTAGATGGCAAGTTTTAGGGGCTAACTTGGCCATATTGCCCCCCGAAACCTATCCCTAAGTTTATCTCAGTTATTTATTTAAAAATTAGAGAAGGCAGAGAAGGAATAAATAAGGAAATGAGTTTTTCTCCTCGTTTGGTCGCATCATCTGTGTCACGCTTTGTATCTGTCAGGAGCAATTTATTATGCTAATATTGACTATTGTTTACTGCTCATAATGTGAAACATGCTTGATATCAGCATTGTAGCATGTCTTAAGCATCATTTGCTACTCGCATTTATTATTATTTTTATTTTTGATTCAGTAATATTGACATTTGTTGTCGCTATTCAGGCTGATACTCGAGACCTGAAGCTGTTCACTTGGAAACAACTTGCCTTTGAAGAGGGTATGCTGGTTAGCATGTTTAGTTTAACTTAAATATGTTCCTTCCAACAATTATAGTTGAAAGATTTCATGTGGATTTTCGAATGAGAGAAATAATTGTCTTCCTCTTTGATCTATATTATCTAGTTTTTCTTGAAGCAATATTTAATTGCTCTACTCTAAATTTTCTTGTCTGTGACTAATTACTGAAGCCACTGCCGAGTTGATTTCTATGCTTTAGTCATTGAGAACTAAAAAACGCAATTGTTGACAACTAAAAATGTGCTTGACATGTGAGATGTCTGAGAAACAGAAAGGGAGATCATTTACTAGTCTTCCCTTCTTTCAGGATTCTTGTCAAATAAGTTGGAAGGCGGTAATTCTTGCGTTATTTTTTGTGCATAGGGTCTCTTTGGTATGGACCAGCAACACATTTATTCCTTTAACTTAGATTTCTATCCACATTTTCTCAAATTGTTTCCACCAATCTCCATCCCTGTGCAGTACCAGTGTTGGAAACAACTCTCTCTCTCTCTCTCTCTCTCTCTCTCTGCTGGCTCTTATGTAAATAAAGGAAGATATTGTTTGGTATGATGACCATAGTTGTGACAGCTTTTAGGTGATCCAAGATCTTGGAGGATGGAAAAAATCAGGGTGTCACCTAGGAGACCAAGGCACCCTTCCAGCTAAGGTTGCCTGGACATCTAGGCGATGTCTTGACAAATATGATAATGACCTAGAAATTTGTTTGGAGTGGAGGTATATTATATTCCAGCAGATAGAACAGTAAAAGATGAAAACCGAGTGGTCAGTTGGTGTTCTTAGCACCAATTTTTTTCCTTCCACCCCCATTCTCCCTCCCCCCCCCCCCCTTTTTTTTTTTTTTTGGGGGGGGGGGGGTGGGGATAAAAGAACTGTACTGGAAAAATGAAAAAATAAAATAAATAAATAAATTAGAACAGTAAAAGATGAAAATTGAGTGGTTGGTGTTCTTAGCATCATTTTTTTTTCCTTCCACCCCCCTCTCCCCCTTCTTTTTTTGGACCCTTTTTTACTGGACTAGTTATGTTCGAGATTGTAAATTCTCCTTGCATCAAGGACTTTAAGATCTGTATCAGTCCATCCAGGGCAATACTGGTGCAATCCATGATGGATGGGCTCTGTATTTGAATCAGCCAATCCAGTGACCTAAAAATGAGCCAGAAGAAGTTTTATTTATGCATAAGATGGTATATCTCTCTGCAAAGATGGTAACTCTTTATCCTATTCATTCAGGATTGGTTGATTACAGGTGAAGAAATTTGGTTTCCATGGCTAAAATGTTTGGAGGATGAGAAGTCCAATATTCTCTGTTCCGCCTCTAAAATCTGAAATTATTGTGTGCATAGAGCTTGCTGATTTTCCCGTAGTGTGCTATGGATGAATATGCACATAGAGTGGGTGATCCTCTGTTTGGTTTCCAACTTACTGACAACAACATGGGAGTTTAGAAAAAGGAAGGATGATAAGACATACGAGGGACAGAGGGAATGGTTGATGGTTGGACTGATGAGAGGGAAGAGAGAGATTCTTTCCTAGAAAATAGGGTTTGAAACTGAAGCAAATCTGTAAAAAAGAAAGTGAGGTTATTGACTGAAAGGCAAAAAAGAGAAATGGAAGGAGAAAAAGAGGGAAATAAGAAGAAACTTCTTACCATGGGGATGAGAGACAGATGTCGCAGGCGAGAGCGAAAGAAGAGAAATCAGAATCATGGGTGAGGGGAGAGAAGAAGGAAAAGAAAGATCTCTTACCAGATTGAGAGAAAAAAGAGAAGAGTGAGAAAGCCGGCTTGCAAGTTTCCAAGCAAACAATTCAATCCATTAATCCCAAATCTTTTTTTTTTTTTTTT
>NC_056562.1:38274105-38285968 GCF_013358625.1 Macadamia integrifolia | reverse complement strand
GGGGGGGTGGGGGGGTGTGGTTTTGGGGGGTGGGGATGGTGAGGTTGGTTACATTGCTTAGTTATAGAAATAGAAAAAAAAAATATCTCCTAGATTGGCTCATCTACTAGCGTAATATCTGCTTTCATAACTAGGACTCTTATTCAGCTAAGGAATCTCCTAACTAACTTAAAAGGCTAACAACTAAGAAATAAAATAGAAAATAATTCCTAGCCAACTATTGCCAAAATGGGCCCCATTAATAAAATAATAAGTTTCATGCACCCCCTTAAACTCCACTTTTGGGCTTTATATTTCAGCCTTTTACAACGATAAAACCCCAAAACCCCAAAACTAAGGCCCAACCCAAACTAATACTAAAACCTGGCCTGCATTACCTTAGGGGACTACCTATTGATTAACAGTACCTCCTTTTAATCCTAGTACCTTGCTTGTTTTGCAAAATGTTGCTTTTGTGGTGAATTTGATATGTTCAGGAGTATGAGTTCGAGTTGTAGGAACTTGAAATCAAGCAGAGTATTCATGTAAAAATATTATTGAACTGAAGGAACTTGGGTGAATTGGTATTCCAATTAAAGCCTTTGCATTCTTGCTTCAAGACCCATTTTTGTTCATTTTGCAAGTCTTAGTGGATGTCTGCACCTTTTCAATTGATTTTAAGTGCTCAATGGAGTTTATAAAAGTATTAACATGTAGCATCTATTTAAATTTCTTGATGGAGTTAATTAAGATGGCGTTTGGGTACTCTCCTGTATATTCATTTTCCTTCTGAATCCACCTTTTGAACTTACTTGACTACATTGAACTTCGGCTATATATACTATTGAGGCAAAAGAGGAATGATTCCTTGCCTCTCTCTCTCTCTCTGCTCCCAACTTCAAACATAAGTTGTTTGTTTACTTTCCCAATAACCTGAGATTTTCCTGCTTTCAGTAGGTGTAATGTATGATTTTTGTGCAGGGCAGGAGATTCCTGAGGACAGTGACGTGCACAAATCATTACTTTATGCTGGTGCTGATCATGTATTGCTAAAGGTTTGTGAAGTTGATCTCATACTGTCGATCCGGCGTCAACTACTATTTGAATTGCTAAAAGTTATGCAAATCAATGGGTATCTCTATGAGTTCTAAAGCATAATAATTCTGTAAGGAATTTCAGATACTCTTGCAAAACAACAATTTTACTGGGATGAATGGCAGGTTGCTTTATTGTCTTGACATAATTCAACATGGCCTGCTGAATCTCTAAATGACTACCAAACTCCTCAATGTTGTTGCACAAGTAACTGATGTTGAGAAATGACCTATTGTATGATGGGACATGATAAATGAAGTTGTTTGATTCCCCTTTAGTGAGGAAGTCATGTCTGGAAGAAGAGCTTTTGTGTTTGGAGATTCTGTAGAGGGCAGAATCCCTGTTAATGATATTCAGAGTAAGCTTGGAAATAATTCCTTGCCTGTGTGAAGAAATTGAAAATTTTAGATGCAATCATACTATTCTTGATAGAAAATTTATTCCGAATTGATATTAATTCTGTTGTTTGTAAAAAAAAAATATTTAGAGCACTTGCTAAATTCAGTCCTCTCCCTTTCTGGGGAATAGGTGGATATTGGTTTATATTCAACCTATAAAAGAACTAGGTCTTTGTTGCACACAGATTTTATAATTTCTAGCTGATTGTATTTTTGTTATTGAATTACTTATTCATACATCAAGCTATAGGTTTCTTTGTGAATTTAAAGCCTTATGTTTATATTTTGAAGGTGGTATAATGATTTCTTTATGAGCATAGTTGTCAAGGTGACTAGGTGACCCACGGTGTTGGAAGAGCGCCTAGATGACAAGGCACCTGCCTAGGTGCTCTAGGCATGCAGTATATTTAATGTAGCAATGATAATTTTAGATAATTATGCTTATGTGCAATATCAAAGCTATATTAATTCTATATGATATAATTTTGCTGGTGATGACCTAATATGAGAATACCAACATATGCTAAACATATATAATAAAAGAATATTCATAGAAAAAGAAGAAGCATAAACTCATGAAATGTTAGAAACGAATATAATAGGAGTGTTTTGTCACAAGGCCGCAAGGCGATGCCTAGGCCTCCTTTCTTACATCAAACAAGGCGTGATGTGACCTAGGCAGCACCTAGGAGACGCCTTGACAACTAAGTTTATGAGTTATCATAGTAAAGATCTTTCAGAGTTTGTGCAATTCAAATGGTGTGGAGTTCACTTCTTTGTCAGAAGGGATTGAGAAACCATTGGACTGTGTTGCTTGCATAAGGGCCACTCCATGTTTAAGATGGAGTTTTTTTGGGCTATGTTAATTCCATATTGGTGATTATTTGTGCTTCTTATGTTTTTAGCATCGCATACATGGATATGAAGGATCTTGTTTCCATGGCATCATTTTATAAATTGCCTTTGGGTGAACTTTGTCAAGGTTTTAAACCTTGAGGGTCAGGAGCAAACTTGGAATCAAGAGGTCTTAAGATAAGCAGAACGAAGACAGAGTATATGATGCGCCCCTTCAGTCATACTGGAGGAGGGGACGAAGTGGTGAAACTTGGGAAACGAGAGCTACCCCAGAGTGGTAGTTTTAAATATTTGGGGTCCGTCTTTAACAAAGAGGGGGATATAGATGATGATGTTGCCCACAGAATAAAAGTGGGATGGATGAAATGAAGAGGTGCGTTAGGAGTACTATGGGACAAAAGAATGCCTGTTAAACTTAAGGGAAAGTTTTACAAAACAGTGGTACGGCCAACTATGACATGTGGAGCAGAGTGTTGGGTAGTTAAGAAGAGTGATTTGACCAAAATGAGTGTAGCGGAGATGAGAATGCTAAGAGGAATGTGAGGCAAGACCAGGAGAGATAGAGTAAGGAATGATTGTATAAGAAATGAGTTGGGGGTTGCACCAATCCAAGACAAGCTTCGCGAGAACCGGTTGAGATGGTATGGTCATGTGCAACGGAGACCTGTAGAGGCTCCACTAAGGAAGATTGAGCAGATTCATTTGGAGGGAGCCAAAAGAGGGAGGGGTAGGCCTAAAATGACTATTAATAAAGTGGTGAGAAAAGACATGCATATGGTGGGGCTTGATTCTAGTATGACCATGGATAGAGTTTTGTGGAGGACTAGGATCCGGGTAGCAGACTCTGTGTAAGGGATGTTTTGGTGATGCGTCTTGGATTTTTTCCTTATCTGCTTCTCTTAGTCCCTTTTCACTTATTTTCCCTTATTTCATTACTTCTTGATTCTCGTTTTCATATCGGATCCATGTAGGCGACCCCATTTAGTTGGGATAAGGTTATGTTTGTTGTTGTTGTTGTTGTTGTTGGTCAGGAGTTTAGAAAAGGGCCCAGAAGATATTTAGAATGACTAGTGTAAAGAGTATAAAAAATTTAACAGTGACCTTCTTTTTGTTTATTCTGTTCTGATGTTATTTTCTAAGAAATCCTTTAATTTCCATGCTAAAAGCACTTCTTTGTGCCTACTGATGAGTTGTTGACATGTTCAGGTTTTGCTTTGGGAGAAAGCAAAAAGTGAATTGGATAGATTAAAATCGAGGCTTTCACAATTATATTATGAGAATCTTCTGAAAGTAAGAGCTCTAGCCTCCATTAGTTCTGGGTGTATAGTCTCTGTCATTCATTTGTAACATCATTGCAATAACAGGGTTGATAACTTCCTTTTGTGCCTCAGTTTACCAAACCCGTCGAGGGATTGGAGGAATGGCTTGATGCAGTCTCCACTGCTCGTATCCCTTGTGCTGCTGCTTCATATCTTGACAGGAGAAATCTGGTTGAAGCTCTGCATCAAATGGGCCTCAAGAAATATTTCCAGGTGTGGGATACTCTCTTAAGCTTTTACTTTCTCATGATCTACTTTTGTAGGCCTTCTCTTTAAAGAAGGTTCGCTGAAGGATAAAGGGCAGTCTACAAGTCGCATAGTAGTTAAAGAATCCCTTAAAATATTCATGCTGAGGGGCATGTCGAATCCCTCAATATCATGTGTGTTGTTCATATAGTTTTCATTGCTAAATTATATCCAACTCAATTCAACAGTGTGTTATCCAACTACTTGGGCCTGGTGCATGAGTTGCTTATAGAAATTCCTGTTTTTATGATCATTCTTTTGTTATGATCAAGTCTCGACTCTTGATATCTTTTTACACTACTTAGATCATTGCCCTTTCAGCTTTTCTGTTGTCCTTATAGAGCTTTCAATTTGCTCCATATCACTTTGTGCTGGTGCAGTAGTAGATTTCATTGGAAATGACAAAACCATCTCAATCTACCTTTGCTAATCTTCTTACCTAATGGGGCTACCCATAAAATCCCACGAGTGCTCTTCTTTCTAATTCAATTTTTTCTAGTCTCATGTTGGTCTTACAGCCATCTTAAAAAAAATTTCCTTGAACTCTAACTGTGTGCCTCAATCATATAGCAGTCCAGAAAGTTATACTCATTCTCAACCCTGCTCTTATTCTGTGGGAGCCTTCCACTTCAGTCTCTCCCTCCTTATGGGTTATCAAATCAAAATAATGAAAGTGTCCATTAAAAAGGAAAAAAAAAAGAAAAAGAAAAGTGGAGGATGACGGAGAAGATAATGAAAATTCATTTTGGGATACCTATTGACTATCAATCTTAATTATTCCCTAGGATTAATTAATTTTTATTTTCACTGAACTGTCCATATATTTTGTCTCTAGAATTGGTTGTTTCATCATTGGTCTCTATATTATTTTGTCTGTTGAAAACAATGCAGTAGTGGTGTGGCTCAAAGTTTTAGAATGGAATCTAGCAGAACGCAGGCTGGAACCACAGTCAGACCAAAATCTATATAGAAATCAATGAACCAGACTCCAAATTCAGGATGGAACCAACAGTAAATAAGAGAGAACTCACTAACCAATGGTAATATCAGGCTGAAAACCAGGTCGATTGTAGAGGCTTAACAACCCTTTCAATTGATGCCAGATTCTTAAAAATCAGACGAGTAAATTTAGATGATTACCATGTTACTGAATTTTCAAGCTAGATTAAGGAATCTCAGCAGAATCTGATGATCAGTTTTGGATTTCGATAATAATGCAGCAGATTCTTGACAACCAGATTTGAATGATGAAATTTGATTTAGCAAAGATATGACTAGATCTGGAAATCGATGTATAGAGGGAGAAGAAGTTAGAAGGAATCAGGGAAGAAGTAGACGACCTATAAAAGAATAAGATGAGAGAATTGAAGATAGGTAGCACCTGATGGTCCTGATCACAAGAGAAGATCAGAACTAGAAGAGGGAGAAGAATTGTGATCGCCCAGTAGAAAAGACCTTGAACAGTCCACGCTTGCACTGTAAGACAGCTGTAAAACTCTTAAAATAAAAACTCAGACTCTCATCTCAAATCATATCTTAATTGATGGGGGATGTATACATATTTATAGCCTTTGAGAATTCCTAATAAACTCATGTTTTGATCTCCTAATCCATTTTCTCCATTTGAACAAGTAAAACAAACTTAATTCTGGACTCTACTCTAGCTAATAAATATATTATTCTAACTCAAATTCTTCTAACTACTACTAATCCCATACACAAACTTGAACCTCCAAGTATAGGCTTATAAATTAGGCCTGTTGCAACACATAACCCATGAACAAGTAGCTCATAGCCCATAGGACCCATCTGTTTCAAACAGTTGATTCATAACTAGGTAGTGTTTTAAACTACTGAATCTTCCATATTCTTTTTTACATTTTCCCTGTCCCATCTTGAGCCTCACTACCACGTATGGTAGGCTGGTAGTTAGATACGGTGGTCTAGATCTCGTAGGTAATACCTATTGAATATTTGAATTATTAATTCAGCTCCTTTGCGAATGCTATACTTTTGTCAGAATATACGGTTGACCATTTGTACTGAAATTTTACGACAATTTTGTAATGCAATGTGTACAGAAGGGGTCTAGATTTATCTGATTTCTTACATCTTGGAATTGCAGGCAATTGTAAGTGAGGAAGATGGAATGGAGTCAAAAGCTCATAGATTCCTCTCCGCAGCAGTAAAGGTATGGCAGGAGCTCTTGAGTCAGTAGCCCTTTTAGCTCATCTGTCTTTTTACTGGTCCATGTGATCTATAAGCTTGGAACTTCTTTTAGATTTTTCACTTTTTTGGATTCATTAAACATGCTAAGCAACTGAATAGAGGGTGGACCTCGGCGCAACGGCAAGGTTGCTTCATTGCTATCTAGTGGTCGTGGGTTCGAATCTGGGGTAAGGCTGCATATATTATGACCCTCCCCCGACCCCACAATGGCAGGAGCCTTGTGCACTGGGTACACCCCTTTTTTTTTGCTGAGAAACTAAAGGTAAGCACTTGTTTTCCGAGGTATATTTTGCCATTCCAAACTGCAAATACATTTACGTGATATCATATGTGAATGTATACACTTGTCGACAACCTTGCCCTGGGGTTATCTGAACTGCTTGTTCATCTACACAAATCTCGTGCTCGATCAAAACTACGTATGTTCAGAGTTCATGTATAAATGGTTGGCTACTGGTGTTATGTCCTGCTGAGCTGAACTGGCCTTGCAAAAATAAAAGGCTTGGGACACCCAAACTTAAGGTGTGAGTATCTGCCAACAGAAACATGAAGCTTGGAGATATCCAACCTCCTTAAAAAAAATAATTCGAACTGTGTACTTTGTCAGGAAATGAATAATAATGCAAAATTTGTCATGAAGAATATCATGTCATAATTTCTGAGCATCAAAATTTGCATCTACAGAGGATTTTTTTTTATTGGTATCACTGGTGTAAGTCGGATCATGTGCAGGGAGTACTTACTTGATTCTACTTGACTTGGTTGAAGCTTGGAGTAACCTTAATACCGACTTTAATTGATGTTTTGGTGCAAGGATGTTTTTAGATAGAAGAATATTTCCGACATGAGATTTTGGATTGATCTGATTAAATGGGACTGGATCTGTCGCTAATTGTATATTTGCAGTTGGACCGGAAGCCATCGAAGTGTGTGGTGTTTGAGGATGACCCAAGAGGCATAACTGCTGCTCACAACTGTACGATGATGGCTGTGGCATTGATTGGTTCTCACCCTGCGTATGTATCTCATTCGTTTGTTGTCCAATATGTTTATGTTTCTCATCGTCAAATTCTACTGTTCTGTGGTTACAGTGACTTCTCTAGGAATTGGTTTGTTCTCCTTTCTCATTTGACTCACTTCAAATTTCAATTACTTTAACATTAAAGTATTTGAGGTATCATATATATCGACTTAAAATGTTTATTGAAATTATATTTAGGGAGAACTCATGATACAAAACTAACAGGAGTTTTCACATTATATCCGGAGCCTGTGTGTGATTTAAGTAATTACCTTCTTCAAAACAAATTTATTGTGGTTTAATGGTCTATTGTCTCAAATCATTATTGCTTGTAAGTTGTAACAACCTAGTTTATTAAAACATCTTTGTATGCCCTGAGTCTCCAAACATGGCCAACTGTTTTAATCTGTGCTATTGGTATTTTAATTGCAATGGATGATTTACAATGTTGTGGGTGATACTGAAATATTGGTGTTATGAACAGTAAGTGGGACACTGTTTAAGTTGTGTTCCATATGTGGGGGTCATCCATAATGATTCTTGCACTGGTTGGTTAAAACCACAACTTTTCGTTCTATTGAATAAATGAACCTTGGAGAAACCCTGTGTGTATTTTCAGCTTCAGTAAGGTGCGGCGTTGAAGTCATTTTACCACGGATGAATTCCATTCATGTGAAAATTACATATCAACTTTATCACTCACATAGTCAGTGCCCACTTCCCCACATGCAGGTATGAGTTGGTTCAAGCCGATCTTGCAGTCGCCAGTTACAGTGAGCTTTCGGTGATCAACCTTCGAAGATTATTTGCTCACAAGGGCTCTACATTCATGGATCTACAGAAGCAGGTTATAGAGAAAAGCCCACCTAAGAGAAAGCTAACAATTGATACCATTTTCTAATTCAGTTTCATAGACCTCATCCTATTTAACCTTGTAGTTAAGTAGCCGGAGGTTTACATTGTACAGAGCCCCTTTTTGTCAAACTTTTGGTTTTCACATTGTAAATACATCAGTCAACATAGATCACCATGTGAATGCCCTTTCATTAGTTTTGTAGCTGCAGACTTCAATTTTCTTACATTTTAAACATACTTATTTTATTTTGATATGACTTGTTTAATTAGAAGGTGTTTATAAGCGTTCAAGAATCAATTTTATCAGTAAGAGTAGATGTTATTGGAAGAATCGTATGGTGGACCACATGGTTGAAATAGGTTAATGGATAATTTATTTATTCAACTGTGTTAATGGATAATTTATATATCTAATTGTGCAAATGAGCAAATAATTAGTTTTTGTGGTAAGAATTGGTCTACATCTATCCAATTGACTCACGATTTCACCAGAAAAACAAAGGAGATTTGGAAAAAGATTTTTTTTGGTATGACAGTCCACAGCCAATGTGTACTTCTACCATATGTCAAATCAGATTGGGCTGAATTTATGATTGGGAAGCCCGAAGGTCTCTTCTTCACATGTTAAGTTCTTATTCACATGTTAGGTTTTAGTACAAATGAATGTTGTATAGCAAAAGAGATCTAATAAATGCACCATGCACCACGAGAGCCCTCACAGAACAATTGAGGCAATTATCATGGGTGGGAAAACAGTTACTAAACAGGACATGTTTGGAGGAATTCGTATCGATGGAGACTAATATTGACCCAATATTGATTTTTACCAATTTTAATGTATTAAGTGGAAAAGGTTTGGGGGAAGGGGGGGTGTGAGACCCTTGTGATTGACACATGGGATGAAATGATTCACCTTCATAAAATAGAAAATAGCATTTTTGTAGATGTTTTCTCGTAAACTCTCAATAACCCTTCCACGTGCACAAGAACCACACTCTTCCCACAAGAAAAACTTCTCCTATTTTGAATCCTGTTTGGAATTAATATTCGAATGTCACTATGCTGGTGGTTGTAACACCAATCCAGATTGTTTGATACGATATATGGTTTACAGAGGAGAGAGAGTGTCACTCCAAGGAATGGGATGGAATTTGTACATTGGTATTGTGGGATATCTTTTTTCGATAAAAAAAGGGGAACATTTTCTATCCGGGAGTATAGGGACTGCACCAGCGTTAGTGCCAATGAAAGCACACCTGGAAGCATTAGCACGGTGGGTGTTTCCACCTTTTATGGAGGGTGGGGCAATCATTTTTTGTCCGCCTCTGTGTTTGGGGGCAGCCTCTATACTCTTAGGCAGACTGTGTTTGGTAGCCAAGAAAAGAAAAGTGTACTTTTTCCTTTGGATTAATAATTTTTCTTTGCACTTGGTATGTCTTCACCCAAGAGAAGATTTCCATTTTCAAATTCAAAATTCCTCTTGGGAGAATTGCAAAATTTTCGTTTGCTCCCCAATAATTTTTTTTGCCAAAAACATAAAAAAATATGAGAAAATATGAAAATATAATAAGACAAAAATGAATGATTACACAATGATTTCTTATGTATCTATCTATCTCTTAAAATTCAAAATTTGTTGAATTTTTTTTTTTCTTTTCTTTTCTTCTCTTGGTAACCGAACATACATATTCTTTTTATTTTCTCATCATTTCTTCTATTTTCTTTTCTTCTCTTGGCTACCAAACATAGCCTCAGGCAAATAACATTTTCCCCATAAAAAAATACTAATTTTGGGGTATTATCGTAAAATGACAGATTATATTTCCGTAGAATGTTTCTCTTTTCCAACCAAAGAATGGTGCGGTGATATGAAAGTTAGACATGAGACATGAGACATGAGACATGAGACTGAGACGTATTTTTCCTTTGGTTATCCAAACTTGAAAGTAGAGGGCGAAAATGTCTTGTAGCTACGCTTCTCTCTCATCCTGCTTTCTCTCAGTCATCCCCAAATCAAACTGCGCTGCTCGCTCAAGATCGAATTTTAGTATCCAATGTGCGGCTGGAGGTGAAAAGTCTTCCATGAATTTTCATATTGTTTGAGAACTCTGTGGTCTAATTTGTTCATTGTGTGAATGCTTCCTTGTTTTTTTCTTTCAAATTTGTGGAATTAGATTTTTGTACACGCTCAATTTGCAGCTCGGAGATCTTAGTAGTATTCCTTGTCGACGACATCTGGTTTTGGTTTCGTCTATCCACTTCTTGCATGATGTTATAGTTTGGGGTTCCTTTTGAAACTATATCCTTTTAGTGAATTTAGTTTATTTTTTCCTCTTAAAAAAAGGAGGATTTTGTCTTCCTTTCTCTTGCGAATCAACTGGATATATGAAATGCTCTGGATAAGTAGGGTAATACACCTATAGACACTCCTGTAAAATTATGATTTTTTTTTTCTCTGGTACAAAGTTATGAAGCATTGAGTTTAAAAGAAGAAGAAACAAAATTTCATATATTGCTCGGTATTTCGGATCAATCGTAAAAGGTGATATAGAGAAGTGTTTCAAGTAAATATGTGGACATAGTTATAATATGCATAGTAGTCTGATGACTATTGTAAGAACTGTGGGGTTCAAGGTTGTATTCCCAATTACAATTGGGATACATTAAGGATATCTGATGGAGTATATGATGAGTAGCTTTAGTCACACAATGATGGAAAAAGAAAGAGAGTTACTGAAAGTGACTATTTTAGAAATATGGGGTCAACCATAAATAAAGAAGGTGACATCGAGGATGATGTTTCACAAAGAATTAAAGTGGGATGGCGGAAGTGGAGAGGTGCGACCGGAGTGCTATGTGACCGACGTATTCCTGTAAAGCTTAAAAGGAAAATTCTGTAGATCTGTTGTATGACTGGTTATGATGTATGGGGTGGAACGTTGGGCAGTTAAGAATTGTCATATGGAGAAGTTATGTGTAGCAGAGATGAGGAAGTTAAGATGGATGTGCAGCGAAACTAGGAAGGATAAAGTAATGAATAAACTTAAATCTGATTTGGGAGTTGCCTTGATCAATGACAAGCTCCGAGAAAGTTGTTTGAGGTGGTATGGCCATTTTCACCGGAGGCCTGTAGATGTTTCAGTACGAAGGAGTGATTTGTTTTCTATTAAAGGTGCTAGAAGAGCCAGGGGGCAAACCTAAAATGCCTATGGGAAAAGTGGCTAGGAAAGACATGCATAGCTTATAGGCCTTGTATCAAGTATGACCTCGAATAGAGCTGATGAAGAGTAAGGATCTATGCTTCCGAACCCATTTAGTTGGGATAAGGCTGAGTTGTTGTTGCTTGAATGCATGGTCTTTTACCATGATGTAGATTTGAAAATATGAGAGTTCAGTGGTGCTAATCTCATTCACGTGGTCAATCTAGACTATTCCCTATAACCTGGAATTCCCATATTACTCTTCCATGTGGCAGAACTAGGTGAACTGTCATAGATTCCTTTTCTGGACGGTGTCCTTCAAACCTTTTACCCTTTTCTGGAATCTTATTTTCATCATCTTCTGGCATCTTACTTTCAGAGATGGAAAGGGAATTTTTTTGCTGATTAGTAATATACGAAGGATGGAAAAAGGGAAAGAACTTGTAAAAATAACTGATAAATTACAATCAATAGGAATTATGCTAATGCTCTTCCAGCAATAGCTAGAAGTCTCTACCTTCTCCAGTCTGTGTTCCAAAATTAAGAATCACAATGTCAAGGGAGATATTTTTGGAATTGAAAGATTGGAAATTTAAGTGCTAGTAGGATTGGTTTGGGGATTTAATTCGCAATCTAACATCTTCAACATCCCCCCACCCACCCCAC